>NC_046980.1:19620267-19715267 GCF_009769545.1 Cyclopterus lumpus | reverse complement strand
AAGATCCAAGACAAACTGGAAGCAGAAAAATGTTAAATACCAAGGACGGAATCATGAGGCAGAGAAAGGAATGATTCATTTATTTGATTTTTTCCAGGCCAAAGAGAAGACGACTCAATCAGCTTGGTTTTTTATGAAATTGGCACTGCACAGCAACATTCAACTGCTGGCAGAAGCAGCAAAAACAGGTGCCCATTTCCTGCCTCAAATTTCTGAGAATCTTGACCTTTTTTCAAACTTCATAGTCCATCCACGACTAAAGCTTGCAGTAAGAGCAGTATGGACCCAAAGGGACACAGTGCCTCCTCATGATTCTGCCGAATCAAAGAGGTAACTGGTTTTAAATGAGACCCACCAGGTGGTTGTGGGAGCTGGATCCAGCTGTGCCTTTGCTTCCATGAGCTCTAAGCCCACTGGGTTGGCAGGTGCAGTCCAGGTCCTCATCGTTGAACAGCTCCTCGGTGTCGATGCCGATAGCGGCGCCCATGTCCAGACCCAGCTTCTTCTGAAGGAGCTTTCTCTGGCGGGCCAGACGTTCTTTAGGGTCAATCTCACCTGAGAAAAAAAAAAATGTAAATGACAGGGTAAAACTCTAGAGCAGAGATATTCAACTAAAATTCAGCGAGGTCCAGTTAGAGACAATAGTCTAATGCAAAGGTCTGGAACAGAGCCAAGATATTGTATTATTGTCATCTAAAAAGAGAAGTGTGTGCAGGGACTTTATCTGTAGTTAAACCACTTCTTTTATCTCATTTCTACTCTGTTAACATCATTGTTGGGCAGTTAATTCATGCGTCAGGATTCTGATAATATTGGGCTCTTTAGATTATATTTATTTTGTGCCTTGTTAATTATGGATGAGTCAGTATGTTTCCTCAAAAAATCTGTGCCTTGTGTTGTAGTGGCGTTTCACATCACTGCTTTCACTGAACGTGAGACCCTGATTTAGAACTGGTTGCGAGAATAACAAACATTTAAGAGTCCATTCTTGGTTAAAAGGTTAGTGTCCCCTGCTCTAAAGCATGAAAAGCAAGTACATTGTAGCTATGTGAGGCATTCGGGAGCTAAATCAAGAATCACATTTAAAATGAAGGCTATGGTTCCTAGAATCCGAAAAAGTATGATGGGAGCCAGAGCCTTCAGTTTCAGTCCGGGGTCCAAACAGTCACCTCATTTAAGACTTTCCTCTTTAACAGCGCTTATAGTTAGGGTTGAATCGAGTTTGTCCTAGTCCAGTCCCTTGATATGCTGCTATAGGCCTAGGCTGCTGGCGGACATTTTAGGATACACTGAGCTCCTCTCTCCTTATGGACGAATTCAAGTCTCTTCCTTGCACATTAGTAACATTACTACCCCCCCCCCCCCCCCCCCCCCCCCGAGTCTTTGTGACTTCTCGACTGTGTCTGGAGCCGGTCCTGGCTCCTGCCCCCTTGCCCCTGCATCTGGCCTCCTTCCTCATTGGCCCTGCCTCCTTTGTGCCTCCTGCCTAATGGGTCGGCCTCCTGCCTCCGTGGACCTGCTGATGCCCCCCTCCTCCTGTTTACATGGTGTGGGAATCTGGATTGTGGTCCATGCCTACTACTCATTCATAAGTTGTCATTCATTTAATGTGTTGTAACTCTGTTCATTCTGTACACATGACATCTATTGCTTCTGTCCATCCGGGGAGAGGGATCCTCCTCTGTTGCTCTTCTGAAGGTTTCTTCCTGTTTTCCCACGTGAAAGGGTTTTTCCTGATCCGATGTGAGGTCCTGGGACAGGGTAGATTGTATAGCCCTCGGAGGCAAATTTGTAATTTTGGGCTATACAAAATAAACTGAATTATACAAAATAAACTGAATTAAATGCAGCTAGGAGGCACACATGCTGGGGTCACAAATGTATACTGGAACATTGCCGAACAGCTCCTGAAACTTTTGAACCAGAAATTGAATCCGTTCACAGAGAGCAATGACGGATAAAATAACAGAGCGCAGGACTTTAAATGACCATCCAAATATTAGGGCTGTCCTCAACCAAAGAAATTCTCAATTGGTCACAATACAATTTGATCCACTATTTAATTAGTTGATTTCTCTACAAAAACTTAAAGTGCCACTTTTAATATTGCTCATAAGCGTTTTGAAAGTAAGTAATTCAGTATTAAAACGGACATGAAAAGGGTTATTCAATTAAAGAATCCTCAGCGCAAAAACCACTGATTAGTCTTCTAAGAGGGAAAAGCATTTTAAAAAGATTAGCAGCTTTCCCTCAAATTCATGGCTAAGTGTCCCAGTTTATTGTGTGGCATTTGTGTCAGAATCAACCTCAGATATGATGTTGTAGTCAACCATTTTACTGGACTAAAGAGTGGGATTTAATTAATGGGAGTAAATTTGGTTCAAAACATTTGTTTAGCAAACAAAAAAGGTCAAATCTGAATTATTTTTCCTCAAGTAAAATATTTTTTTTAAAAGGGCAGTTTGGAAAGTACAGACTCAAAATATTCTAATTAGCTCAAAGTCAGTCACTCACATCTAAAGCTGCCCAGTGGTCTGGGTCCTACAAAGACTAATCAATAACTAAATATTCATGGATTAACTTGCCACAGGTCACAAAGAATGAACACAGTAACAATGTATCCTTTTCCCCTCGATTTGCATGCAAGTTAATCAAGAGCGCAACCGCCTGGAAGTTATTGCTACATACACAAAAGAGAACCATTACAAACCAGTTGCGTCATCCTGCAGCTCAAACTCGGCCCCCGCGGATCCCAGCAGAGAGGCCCCGTGTTTGAGAAGGCGGGAGATGTCAAAGTGGTAGAAACTCAACCGGTCACAAGAGGAGTCTTCTGGAGACAAGTCTTCACTGGACTCTACAGGAAAGAACCAGGAGTCTCAGAACAGCACAATTGTCCCTCTAAATACTTATTGAATCAGATATGACGTCCACACTAACGCCTTCCATCAATCTGTTTTCCAGCCAACGAAACTGGCCTTTTTTTATATTTTTTCTTTTAATGGCCTACACAATGGAGGGAGCTGAAACTGGAGGCCTTACATTGACACATGGTCATCGAAAAGAGAATGTTATTGTTAATGTCAAGAAGCAGAATCGTTACAAACCCTTCTTTCGGATGCACTCAATACAGGTGCCTACTCCATCCATCCATCCATACATACATACATACATACGGCCGTATTTTTGCCTTTATAGGAGAATTGACAGGAGACGAGGTAGAGAGCGAGGGAACAGCATGCAATAAAGGGTCCCTTGCTGGAATCAAACTGGAGACGTTACGGCTAATGCGCTGTAGCTGTTCAGCAACTTAAAATCGCTCCAAAAACATACATTTCTATAAATCATACAGTAAAGTGAAAAACAGAAACAAATTCCCACACTGTTTGGTTGCACTGAAATATAATAAGTGAGGATTTACCCTGCTGAGACAGTGGAATAACTGGGCTCGGTCAAGCCAAAAAAGGTGCATACTTGAATCACTTCATTGCTATATTCGTCATTACATCACTATATTGTTTATCAAACAAAAGAAGGCAAACGTTTTCCTGATTTTTATCATGTGAACTTTTCTTAAAAACACAGCGATAGATTAGTTTGGGACTATACTTTAGATAATAATGTAAGATTATTAAGATTGATTTAGTGTGAGGGCCTACTGTACAGGGCATCTTAACCAATAGAAGGTATTATGCATTTGAAGAGCAACACCTGCACAGTATCAGTTAGCCCTGGAGCCACAAGACTATTGACAAAAACAGTACAGATAAGTTTCACCTTACGTTCAGTTCCCTTTCAGAAACATTGCATCCACCGAAAATGATATCAATCTTTTTAGGTAGGCATTTTTTTTTCCCGGTGTCTTGTTCCCTCGTTCACAGCAGTGCAGTAACGCTGCCTGCCTCTCCAAAATGGGGATGCACCCATACCAATGTACCTCACACAAGCCCATTTAAAAATAAATCTGAAATATCCCTTTAGAAGCACTCAAATGACAGAAATCGCTCACCTTCTTTAGGCTTGGGCGTCGGGTCCCACTCAGGAATATTCTTTACAATGGCCTCAACAGCTTGGCCTGCTGCTATTCGAGTGTCCCAGTTGGGACTTCTTAGGTAGGTCAAAACCTGGTAATAGAGAGAAAATACATTTAAAATGTAGGCTACAACAACAATTAAAATTGTACAACCTATAAAAGAAGGAAAGAGACTAAAAAGACAAACACAAAACAGAAACTGGGCCCTTGCCGTGTGTAGCCTTTGTTAAGAAGTTGTTTTTTACAGTTACAGTGAGAATAACATATACAATTCAATCCAGGTGCTACCATGGCACATCCAGCTCAGCAGGAATTACACTGTTGGACACGATCAATATTCCTCAAATTTGAGCGCAAGGACAGTCTAATATGCCCAGGATGACATTATCTTATAGAGGATCATAAAAAACAGTTTGGACTGAGCCATCAAACACACCTTTGATAGGAGGTTATTGAGTTCATGTGGGTGGAGTTTGACCACTTCTCCAAGCTGCTGGGCTGCTGCTTTCCTGGTTACTGGTGTTGTCCCGGTGTCAAGCAAGATAAACAAACGATCTAGTCTAAAGACAGGTGACAATAAACAAAACAAAGTCAACGGAAACTTTACTGACCATGCACAATGTGCAGCACTGAACAAACACGCCGGTTCCTCTTCTCAAATGGTTGGTGCTCTCATGTGCAAGGACCACTTCTAAAATACACTTAGTCATTATAGCCACAGTACTTATGATTTATCAAAATCAAAATAAATCACATGATGTAAATGCACCAATATCAATGAGAGGTAATTGGACAATAATATTATATTTGATTTCCACCCCTCCCATATTACCCAGTCCCAGTTTGGCTTTGCACCAAGGTAACCTGTGTAATGAACCTGGTCTTTCACTGAGTTAATTAGCAGCCCATTAAAAAAAGTGGATTAGAGGTACCACTAATACTTAGGCTGAACTCCAAAAAGGAGTTCGCTTTGCTATGCAAAAAGTAAGCCCATTTTCATAACAATCACTGTGACAAAAACCTGCCAAGTAAACATCCAAAAACACTGTTAAAAGAACAGAAGCAGCATAATCTCTAACAGGTTTTCAAAAAGTAACCACACTTCAGCGTCGATGACTGGCTGCAAGCACCTGCACGTTGACGTGTTTGTTTGTACAGTGTTCCTGTTCAAGTTACCCTTCATCAATAGAACTCTACAGATCGCCAATAACGAACTCTCGGGTTTCGCAAAACTGGCCTTCCTGAACCCAACTTCACCAATTACGTTACACCATTATAACGGAACCCCGTTTACAGGAGCATCAGCAGTGGTCCGCGAGTCACTAAAACTTGAAATTATCATTTTGTATTTAATTGTATAGTTAACCGACACGTCGCACCTGCAGTAAACGCTGTTCCTAATTGAGTTATGTGCCAGCGAACAGTGACTAGGATGTGTTTTTGCACTATTACGCTACACCGCGTTAGCTCGCTGGCTAATATTAGTCGGCCGTCGCCGCTCCGTTCTTGGCCAAATAAAAAGCCAACGCGTATTAGCAGGTTAGCTCGCGAGCGTTAATTGGTTTGGAGGGATAAAACAAATAAAACAGGGTCCGGCGAGGCAGTCAAGGCTTACCTTGATACAGCCATGGCCACTTATTGTACGGCCTTCCTCGCCCCACATTCAACAGGCCACCAGTAAACTGTGGCGCGTTCTCCCCCGCTGTTTAATGGCTTACAATGCGGCAGATAACAGCAGTTAGATGAAGTCATTAGCTAGTTAGCAGCTGTCGCTAGCTAGCCGAGGCCCAGGCGGCGCGCTCCCGACCAGCCCGACTCTGTCTTCCGAACGGAGGGAGTTCACCACCAATTCATGGCTACAAAGTTGTCCCCCTTGTCTCTTCGGTATCTTCGCACATGAAATATCGCCGAATACCATAAGTACACCAATCTATAGCTGACGTTACCCCTCGGAACCTTTCGCGGATAAATATTTCAACCTAATAAGGTATAAAGAGTTATTTTGAAGCACGCTGAGGGCGACCCAGAAGACTGTTTTTATATGAGGAGCCATCTTGCATTTATTCCTTCCTCCACAGCGGGCGGAGGCTGATTGGCTAGAAGCATATTGGAGAGCCAATCAAAATGCACGTTAAAAGGGGAAACGAACGGAAAGAAAAAAAATCGAAAAGGGATAGTTCTCAATAATGTTAGATACATTGTTGCGTCCTTCGTGGCTCTATTTGATCGGAAACCAAACAGAATAGCACCAACTGATTTGTGTTGTAATTGTTTATGCTCATACAGCAAGCTATATAATTTTCATGAACTGGATGTGCTTCTAAAATCCAATCAAATAATCTTGGTTTTAATGTTACATAAGTGGGCATGCATTTCCACTATATTTGATTGTATTTGCTGACGTTACTTACAGTTAAACTTGTCAATGATTCCTGTGCTGTCCTGAAATGCCAATGGTTACCTTGTCAATTTTAAACAGGGCGTCCTTTGCCATAGATTTTACTTAAGAATAGGAAAGAAAAAATTAACATTTCTAATAATTATTATGTATAATGAATCATTTGGCATTTGGCATTCAGCAAAGGTTAATCATGCTTGGTGTTTCAGACAAACTCACACTTTTTTGGTATTTACAATATGCAAATGACATATGTATATGATTGTACTAGCACTTACACTGTGTCTGTTAGTGCACCTATCAGACACAATCACACACAGCTAGCATACATACGCCATATACATCTATTTTTTTATAGTTTATCAGATCTTACATACTTCCTTGAAGCATGACCCACATGACCCCTCTGTCTGACTGCAGATATGAAATATAGCCATTATTTTGATGACACAACATTTGATTTGATTGGATTGAAAAAATATATAACCCACATCCACATCCTCTGAACTGTGATCTCAACATTAGCTAAGTATATAAATCAGTAAAATTCTAATTTTACTGATTGCTGTCAGGTTTTACCGGATGTTTTGCAGATTGTTTGATATACTCATTGGAGTTTATCAAACCCCTTTCATCACCACAGCAGTATGACGCAGCACAAGGTTTTCCACCAACTACAGGAGCATAGAAGAAACACAAGGAAGGGTTTGATGTACAGTTGCTGTGTATATGAGTTGTTTGATCATAGTTGAAATGTTTTACAATGCAAGAAGGAAATGGAAAATACTTAACTTCACGGGTGACCTTTCTCAGTCCGACCTCATAATGTCTCATGGTCTTTTACACGGAAGACTTTTATGTCACAGCCTTTATCTATTTCTAATGAGCATACCGGTCAACTCCATATTGAGTGATCAAACAACAAAAGAGAGACCAGTTCTGAAGTGGAAAAGAGTTTCACACATGGCGTTACGAAAGCTCGCTAAAGCTTCTGCATAAAGCGGCTGCATAGGATTTGAATTATCAATTACTTTATCACATAATGAGCATCCTGTCTGTTTTCTGAGTTTTGGTTATGAAACATTGTTATGAAACATAGTTATGCAACGTCTAAAATAAACACAGGTCAGTGCAGTTTGGAGTGCTACGTTCCCGTTTAGACTAGAGTAAATCCTCTTTTTAACTCTGCAAAGTATTGAGTCTGAACAGGTTACAAAGCACGGTGGAAGTTGTTCTGAGTGTAGTATTATTAAATGATCAGTATGCTATTTACAAATATGTTATTTAAAGTGAAACAAAGGGAGGTTAATTTGGAAGACTTTACTTTTTTCAGACATTTCCTGACTCAAAATAACGACCATATATGGAATACACTTGTTCCAGACTGCAGTATTGTACTGCAGATGTAAAGCAGTTGGAAATATTCTCCCTGCTTTCAGAGCAAATATTAGTTCAGTACAGCAGCAGAGTATTGGTGAAAAGGCAAAGATCAGGTGCCACTGATGCCTGGGAGCACAAGCTACAGAAGCTACTCATATATTTTGAGGCTGAACTGTGTTTTTAGGGCAGAAAAACATGTTTAAAAATAGACACATGTTCGGAATCAGAATTTGTGGAAATAAAACACAATGTTAAGTTGTTGAGTTTTATTTTGACCACTAACATCGCACTAACTCGCACTAATCTGCACCACATTTTCAACAGGCAGGGAACGGGAATACAAGCGAAACAGAGATATAGGTATATAATATATGACTGGGAGCTGATCATAAAACATACGGACGCCTGTCAAATGAAATCTGCAATCATCATCAACCCAAACAGCATGTTGCTATTGTGTGACATTTCGGGCCTCCTCATCTCCTTTTAAATGTGCTTACATTTTTATTTGAAAATGCCTTTTTACAGTTTATATTTTATATTCGCATTCCCCCTCTGCCACAACAACACTTTTATTTCATGCTTATATTGTATTTGCAGGACCACCTTTCAGCCAAGAGTGTTAGCCCTGCTCTTTTAATTTAAATGTAGCCTTGTTAGCTCCTGTTAGCCAGAGCGATAACAGTGCTAAAGTTTCGACTCAACCAATTAGAGACTGCGGGCTGTACTGTAAATAAACACAGCGAATTACAAAGATGCGGTAATTAACGTAAAATCTCTTTAACTTTTTTACTTTATCTTTTTTACAAGGCTCAGCTAATGCTACCTAGGGTAGGCTTGTGAGGGTTAGAGTTAGGGTAACCCTAACCCCTAACCCACAGACAGTGGTGGCCTTCCCGTTGGCCAGGGCCACCACTGTCTGTTCACTTTGATGATGAGTAATAAAACCAAGCTCAAAACCTCGCTCAGCTAGTTAGTCAGCTAGGCAGGTAGCATGTGCAGTTAAGCTGGGAGAATGAAAAGTGAAGCTATAGGTCCCCCGTTTACTGCAGCTTGAGTCAGAACTACTTTGGCACCGTTGTCGCTCTGGCTAACAGGAACTAGTGTTAGCTGGCAGACCTTGGTAGCAATGGTTGACCTTGCTTGACCTTGCTAGCTTAAGAAGCAGGGCACAAACCTGAGGGGACTCTGACAACACCACTGTAATGACAAGTGACTTGAAATAACCAGTGTCACTGGACAATGCCAGCTTGAAATAAAGTATTTTTCTAAAGCCGCATTTATGAGTCATATCGTTATAGAAAATAAGAAGAATGATGAGATAACATTCTGTAATGAGGAGTTGCATTTTAATGATATCTAAAATAAATAATGTCACAAATTAGTGTTTCGTTTATATATTTTTCACAATGTATTCATAGTTGTATAATTTTTGTTATTGCATTGGTGGGGTAACAGATGGACAGGTGGGTGGTTGGTTGGCTTTTTTCAGTTTCAATAATTTAGCCACCACGGGAAAAGTGTTTGATCTTTTACAGCGTTTCTCCTGAACTTGGTTTCAATAATCTCGTGCTGCCTGTTGGGAAGGCTTCAACACCTCCATTGCTGTTCATCGTAGTGTTCCTTCATTACTCTAAATGCCTTGGTGAAGTCATAACATCTTGGGCCACCAAACCAATACCAGCAGAAAAGAGGCCGCCGCTAATTTAGTTAAAAAGCGAGAGGACTTCGGTCCCCACCACCGGGGTTTATCAATCTGCTTCAACAGAAAGCTCGGCAGCCAATCAGCCAATGCTATTTCAGTGGCTCTGCCGCAACCGTGATGTGTGTGGAGATCAGACGTTTCCGTCATAACTGACCACATACTTTTAAAGCAGGAAGCAACTTTATTGGAAAACTATCAAGACCCTTTTTTAAAAAGCATGGCCACGCGAGGAGCGGAAGAGTAAACAAATGACTTTGCATGTTATGTAACTAAAGACCTTCTAAAGAACCTTCTTTTTTCCCACTGATGTCACGCCAGAGGAACACAATGTTAATGTACTAGGGAACGAATATATTTTTCTTTTTCTTTTTGTGCGGAGCCTAGAAGACAAGAATGAGATCGAGTGGAATCTCTGTACATCCCTTTTTATCACCAGACCTGAGACAAGTGTTGAAATGCACACTTCTGAGACAGCCCACGTGCAGGAATATTATAACAGAGCTGCGAGGCCACAGAGATGAACAGAAGTGTGGCACACAGTGCCCTCTGCAGACCGCAGATCGCCATTTCACCAGAAATAAAACTATTGGTAGGATGTTTTCTCCTTTTTCAGTTGTCATTTATGATGCATTGCTTTTACGCTTTGTGGATATTTGTTGTCTTTATTGGCAAGCCAGCGGTGGAAATAACAGGAAATTAGGGGAAAGAGAGAGCTGGGGAATGACACCGGGGACGTTGCAGACCACGGTCAGCCCTCGGGCAAACTTCACTCTCTGTTCAACAAAACATTGAGATGGTCTGGATATTACATTTTTGTAATTTCTTTTAATTAACTGGCTGCGGTTACTGCTGGTTCACGAGTCATAAGTCTCACCTGCTGAACAAGAATGTATTTGTTTTTAACTTCCAAAATGACAGGCGTACAAAAACACCTGCAACATACCTACTTTTCCAATCTTCTGACGATTACCTGGAAGCTGCCCATTAGATGTAGAATCAGGAGGAGGGGGGCACTTTATTAGGCACACCTATACAATCTAATGCAATTACAATATATGTCTTTCCGAGATCATAGTGGTGTTGTATCGGACAACATGATATTGAGAGGTTGTTATATACAATTTGTTCCACTTGTAGGACCGGATTTAAGAAAAACAGGTTACGGTGCTCACTGAGTCGATCTTGCTTCTCAGTATCAGCGAGGCTTGTGTCTTTCCTGTCAAAGAAGTTCTGGCAGTCATGTTTGTTTGTCTCAGGTTTTCAATTGAGATCATTTTTAGGTAGCATCAAAGAAGTCAACAGGACAAAAATCGCAGTCCAACCAACACAGATTTGTATTTTATTTAAAACTATCATAGAAGTGCACAGCACTGACTGAAATCCTCGGTGCAGAGAAGCGCAACCGTTTTCTCCGCAAACAAATTGTGACATCTAGGAGACTTTATTTCCCTCAGTTTAAAGAACGACACTCATCACACAAAAAAAAAAAAAAAAGAAAAGGAAAAAGGAAAAGTTTGAGGAACAGAACACCTCCAAAAACTGTGCTCTCCAATCTCAACCACAAACCAAGTCCCTTTTTTGTAACTGGCCTTAAACTTAAAGGCTAAAGGCATGAGGTATTTCGTACATTCAATACTTTTGAGGTAATTTGGCTCAAATAAATAAAAGACTTTTGGTCTGTAGCTAAATTATACAGCAACATTAGTGGGTACAGTGGTGCAAACTCTGCCTCTAGCCCACCTCGCGACAACATTTATACCCGATATCTCAAACAAACAGAAATCCTAACGCAGGCTTTACCCAGACAATGACTGCAGAGCATGCATATTGCACGTTGCGTACACCTTGTGGGTCAAAGTGCAGTACCAATCTGATCAAGTCTCTCCAAATTAAAAACACTTTTTTCTTCTTTGGTGCATTGCATTATGTTCAAGAGAAACAGATCACCATCTCTTAAGTCTTCCTCCCGAAAAAAAAAAAAAAAAAGGACTACATCCTGAGAAAGTCCATCATCTGTCGAAGCACGGGGCAGCGCAGGTGTAGTGCATGCTGACTTGGTAAGCCCTGTTGGGAATGCTGGACTTTGGATCCTGCGAGGCACCGATGGCCTGCGCGTTGACATTGGGAGACTGCAGGCCGGTGGCGGAGTGGCTGAGGTAGGAGGTGGGCCTGTGGTTATGGGCCAGGCCCGGCTGCGGCGGAGCCTGCTGGGGATACTGCATGCTGGGCCGGTGCAGGTACTGGGCCATGGTGCCCGTCTGGCCTGAACCGTGGTACACTGCCTGGCCCTGCTGCTGCTGCTGCTGCTGCTGCTGCTGCTGGCCGGGCTGCTGGCACTTCTGCTTGTTGGCCTCTTTGACATCACCGTCATGTGCACTAGGAAAAAAATGAAATAGGAACAAAGGGTTGCACTGCTGAGGAGTCAAAAGATCTGCCGAGGTGAGCACTGACTTGTTGAATGCGGAGCGTGAAATGTGTGAGCTACTGTGTGCCAGGTCCTGTTGTTTTTGTGCAATGCGGCAGCATGTGTTGTCAGACGGCATACGTTTTTTGTTGTTGTTGAAATACAGTAAGCATGTACACAAATTCAGCATCATCTGAGCCATCAGACGGATTATATATACATGAGTAGCTTCTCGGCACACGGGACCAGGTTCTCCCACGTGTAGCCGGTGAGGTGCTGCAGTCGTGGCGGCCATGTTGGGGACAGGTGGAGAACGAGGCGGGAGGTGACCACGCACGCAGCGGACACCAGTGAGGGGGAAAAACACAAGAACCCGTGATCTGAGGGAGGATAAGAAAACCGCTTAGTTTAACGTTTGTCTTTTCATATGTAATATTATGTCATTAACATTTCTATGAAAAGAGCTATGAGGGCTCCTTGCCACATAAAGACAGACAGCTAACAACAAGAGTGCTATACCAAAAATGGAAAGCAACTAGTGAGATGGACACATCTAGCCTCAGCTAAAGCTACAACTCCATTTATGGTTGTCAGTTATTGGAAAAAAAAAAATTCAATTTTGCTGAACCAACATCTTGGTAATCAGTTTGTTATTCCACACAAAGTAAATTCTTCATGAATTCCAACCATGAAAAATAACACAAAAAAACTAGCTTAAATCCTGCTAAGGCGAACTAGCATAGCAGATTAGCTCTTGTTTTGACCCTTGTGGGAATCATGTGATTTGTTGTGGTTGAGCTCCAAGTCACACATTTAAATGTATTAAATCATAAATTAATTTATTATATTAAATTATGAAATAAAGAAAATAAAAAATAAAAAACAGCTGAGAGTACATTTGTTGGGTAGATCCTGCATTTCCCATTGCAAAATGTTAAGATTATGAAAAGGAAGTCATTTTTTTGCTTTAAAATAATCTGCATAATATTTCTTTCTTTCACACAGGTTGTCTGCCTGCCGTGAGACATGACTGTTGAATAAAAATGACGTCATTTCTATACACTCTAAAATTGCCATTGTTTCTTTTGATATAAATTGAGTGAAACAGAACTTTTCTTCAACTTTGTGACCCGAATGAACTGCTTCAAGGACCACATTCTAATCCTACATCGATGGCCACTTGACCACCTGTCAGACTAAAAGATCAAAAGGCCTTATCGAATGCAACTCGCCTTGCAAGGAAACCTCCAGGAAGTAATCGGCATACTTGGCCATGTACAGTTTGGTCTTCGACAGACAGGTCATTGGCCAGCCGTCATGGAGGTCTCCCTCGTGGACGGCAATAGACAGGTAGTACTCTATGAAATGAGCGGCCGTAGGGAGGTACAGGTTCCACTGGAAGGTTTCCAATAGAAGCAGCTCCATGTGAAGTAAACCCTGCTTAGTCAGGACCAGGTTCATGGAGCTCATGCAGCCCAGGCTGTTCAGGGTCTCCAGCTTGGGCACCCGGTCCTCCCTTTCCTCAAATTTACCTACAGTGTTAGAAGAGTTGCAAAAAACATCACAAAGGCCATGCAAGGCCAGAAAACAGCAGTGTGTGTTTTTTGTGTATGCAAACTTACTGGCCAAAAGAAGACACGAGAGGGAGACCATGTGAAGCTGCTGCACTGTGACGTCGTAGCGGTCCATGAAGAGGTCCAGCAAGTAGACCCCCAGGTGTCTGGCTGCGGGACACAGACGGAAGCGGTTGCTGACGATGGCTATGAGGTCTGCAAAGTATCGCCTCAAGTTGAGCTGAGGGGACTGGCCTTTGTAGGATGGCAACTTGAGCTCCTGTTAAGACAAGACGTCAGACTCGGTTTGGTTTTACCCCATGGTAATAATATGTATCCACATGCAAAAATATACTCTATGCACACACACTGGAGCAAGATTGATAGGTTGGTATGGGCTGATGTAGAGTTGGCTGGTAAGCAACAAGACAATTTAGTGTGCTTGACAAAAACAATGGCTTTCACTTTTAGTTTTTGCAATTTTATTTCCCTGACGTTCTCACCACACATTGTGTGCACAGTAAAAAATAAATACAAAAGCAAATAATAATATTTAGATGATTCTTATTAAAAAAAGTATTTATTTTAATTTTAGAAATGACACAGCCGATTTTTCTTATCTGCCGAAAAAAAATTATCCAACAGAATACAGATTCATGAGGGGTTGGCATATATAAACAAACAAACAAGATGACATGCATACAAATGTAGGTATGACACAAGATTAAAACAAAGAAAAATACTTATTTCATTTGTTGCTCAAATGTGTCTTTTCTGGCAGCCATCACTGAAGTGCCTGTGTCTCACTCACTCACTCACTTTGTATCGTAGCGCCTGGTAAATGTCTGCAGCGAGTTGTCCTTTCCACCATTGGTCCTCTAGCTCCATTTATCACAGTGCTTTGGCAACCCCTGCAAGGCAAAACACGCGAGGGGGCAGTCAGTCAACGAGTACGTGATGGTGGTCTGCGCATGTGAGGAAAAAACTCAGCATCTGAACCCGCTGCAGTGACATGCAACAGCAGTTCAAGTTAGTGGATCACAAAGTGACGGGTGCACCGGGACCGACCGGCTGTCGTTGGTCGTGGTTTCATAAACTCTCAAATTAAAAACGTGGAGACTCACCCAATGTGAACATGCGGGAGATATAACCGGCAGTTTCACTGAAGTACACCTTCGATTCAAACTAGCCGGACATGCTCGCACTCGTCATTGTTGTAGTCTGTGAGGCTGTTTGGCTCAGCACGAGTTCAGCGAGCACCCCCTGTTGCGTTCGAGTGCTCCCGGAAACACTCATTTCAAGTTGCGTGCGCAGGGACGACCAACAAAAAGCCGTACAGTTGTGTTGGAAAAAGTGTAGGGGGTACTTGTGGTAAAACAGATGTTTATGGTTAACATTGTTTGCTATAAGACTACATTGATGTCACATATTACCACGGTTCAATCTTGTCTATGCCACTCAGTTGCAAATGCCGTCGTGCCCACTTGATTCGTTGTTGAAAATGGTTTTCTCAGTTTTGGTAGAATCTCACTTTCAAACAGAAAGTTCGTTTTTTTTGGGTCAAAAGTACAACGTTTCCGATTAACACTTGAAAGCATCCCCCTGTCGCCAACATCCAATCAACTGGCCCGATGCAGCCAGAAGCCAACCATGGGGAATTAGAACTGGTGAGGACGCAGGCTCAATCCCAATGCCCCCCTCCCCCCTAAGGCTTTAAACCCTGAGCCCTCAAGGATTTACTGACGTCACCCGTTAAATGGTTGTGTGTGAGAGACTCAGGGTTTTAAAATTGTGGTGATGGTGTCAAATCAAACAGTTCACTGGTAGGCCTTCTTTCTGCACTGCAATTCCATAGAATAGAATGTAAGATATCAAATGAAACTGGGACATTTTGGGACTTTTTAGGACTATGTGGAAATAAAATCCACGGAAAAGTAACATCTCTATACTCTATTCTCTGCAATTTGATGTCAAGTTATATTTTGTAGGATGTGATAAACATAAACGCTTATCTTCCTGGGGTCCACAGAACATAGTGAATGGCAGGGATTTACCCTAGGCCTGATTATACGTCTTATATACAGTATATATATATATATATATTCTTTTATTAAGGTTCAAGCTCAGCCACACCATACCTTGATTGTTAAATAATGACTATCCTGGAATAAACTGACACAAGCTTTGGGTGTGAGGCTGTAGACATCCCATTGTTTTTAATTGATATCTTATCTTTAGTACATGTCATTTGGAAAAAAAACATCTGTCACTGTCCCCATTTGCCTTGTTCTCTCGCATTAACCCTGAGGCACCCTGAGCATCCCTCAGCTCATCTCATCATGACAATGGTGAGAGTATATCTGTTTCCCCAAAGTACAAAGTGAAAAAAAAAACTTTTGTAACGGACTGCAACTCACATACATGTTGCGTGCATTGAATATAACATGGTCCAAATCTGTCAAAAGGGAGAAGAAAAAAAGAACACACGTGTGTCTGGGTCACTGAGTCATTTTTTGTGTGGTACAAATTCAAAGTGGGTCAGTTTGCCCCAGCAGCGCAGCGCAGCATAGCACAGTTCAATTTGACCCAAATAGGTCGAAGTGACATCGGTGTTACAATGGCTGCCCTGTCTTTTTTTCTAGAGCAAAAACTTACCTTCTCTTCAAGCCTGTAATGTTCTGTAGGGAGCACTCTGGTGCAAAGACATCATAGTGGTTCCATGTGGTGCTTAGATAATAACAAAATAGAGCAGTCCAGGGATTGTGGCTGCATGCATGCAGGGAGGGGTGAGGTGGGGGGATGGGGTCTTAAGAGGATTGGTAATGCTGACTGCTCGGTGGCAGAAGCAGTCGAGGTGGTGGGTCGTCTCGTCCTCAATGGGCCGAACAAATGGCACCCTGCGTGGAGGGGAGGGAAAAGGTGGCTGTGCTTTTCTCCCCGCTGGTGTCATGCAGAGCCCTGAGTGGAGGGCAGCCCATTGACTTGCACATAAATGTGGACAACCCACTGCTCGGCTTTCTCCATAAAGGAAGTAGGGGATGCAAGCGGCGTGTCAGTTATTGATATTACACTGGATCAGTACTGGCTGTGTGTCATCCTCCTCGGAGTTTGCACATGCGAGGAACACAATCTTTTGGGTTTGTTTTATGTTATATATGAAATATTCTGCTCAGTTGCGTTGGTGACGGTAAAAGATCTCGAATGACTCACCCGGTTTCTTAATGTGAACCATTGATTTATAGTCTTTGATGACACAACTGTTCATCTTTATACCTTACCTTTTTTGGGGAGGTCTCTGTTGCAAGTTGTTGGCAGCACAAAGGTCACTCTGCCCATGTGGAGTCTCACATAAGATTTAACGACAAACCGAGTCCATATGCATAGTCATTTTTTACTAGTACAAGAAGTGACATGTGCATGTTATCTTTGGGGCCATGTGAGCAGTAGAAGTAAGTACAAATGACACATTAAACTGACTTACCACATGACTCTAAAACAGTGGTTCTCAACTGTTTTGAGTTGCCACGCCCTCAGAATAATCAAGTCGGTGTTTGTGACTCCCAGCTTTGTTAATTTTTAACAGCTATCACCTAGGCGTTGTCCAATGGGCTCCATCTCCAAATCTATCATTATCATAGAAAAATGATGTCAGTGGTAGGCTACAGTAGATGTAATGTAAAAAAACTGATAAAAATACTCTAAACTAGCTTGCTTTATTTCTAATATGTTATCTTTTTTTATGGAAATAAAATGTTACAAATTCGAAGAGCCTGTCATTGTATGTTTATGTGATTTGTGAACTGTATGACAACCCCTGAGGGTTCCTAAGTGTTTTGCCAGATAATGGGTATTATTGTTATTATTAATTACTGTAAATTCAGTATAGCAACACAGCACATGCTTGAGAATCAGCAAACTAACTGAGCTTGAAAAGGGGAAATCAAATATGTTTGTTGTCATTGCTCCTTTGTTTAACTAACTTCTCTCCCACCCAGTTTCTTCTCTCAGTTTTCTCTGCTCACTTAATTTGTGATTATGGAATACGGCTATATTTTGACAAAAACTGAAATAAGGACTGCAGACTGATCAGAGATTTTACATAATTTATAGATTTAAATTGTACAAAACTAAATATATGTCCATCCCCTTTTTTAATCAGGAGCCTCTAATCTCACTCAAATGACTTTTAAGTGCCTTATGTTCAGAGGCTGATCCGCGTGTGTTTTCACTCAAGCTTCTGCATAACGATTTAATAGCTTAACGTCTTCTGTACTGAAATGGGCACATCTGGTCCTAACATCTGAATCTGACACAGTGCAGGTAGAGGGCAACAAACGGCTTGCCAGGCCGCTTTTATTTACAAGGAGACACAACATAACACTCTCTCCACTATCTATCACGAGGATTGTGGGGACCATTTTCTTTTTTTTTTTTACATTCACAATTCATTTGACGGATGTAGCTCCCAGTTGATGTTAACTTTGTACCATTTTAGGGGGGGGGGTGTATAGTTCCCCCTAATGTTGACAGAGGTGAGTTCTTCCCCATATGAATAAATCCCCACATGAACATACGGAGAGCAGTGTTTGCGTTGGAACGGCTCGGTGTCGGCGCTCAGCAGAAGGCCCGGGACAAGCGCGGCTCTCCGTCGGAGGCTCCAGGCTAAAGGCTAAAAGCAGCTCAGAGGCTGTAATCCCCGTATGAAACCATCATGGCTGCCACTCGCTGAGCTGTCAAGCTCTCCACAAAAGAAAAAAAGGTAAAACAACGGGACAACTACGCCGGAGCTTTTACGGTAACATCGATACCACCCGGTGGGTCCATCTGCACTAGCAACTCGATGCAAGGTTTTTAAAAAACAAACCAAAAAACGTCCGGCCGCAAACTTTTGTCGCCACGCTCTTTATTCTTCCAAGTTATCTCGTCTTTGTAAGCTCTCGTCGCGTCACGTTAATTCAAATCACTAAAAACGTTGTTTCACGACGAACAAAAAGCTTTAAATAAAGCACGTTTCAGCACGACGACGCTGCAACAACGCGGGTTTTTGTCACGCGGAAGGTAGAAGAGCTTTCGTGGTAATACAGTGGGATAGTTCTTTTTTTTTTTAATCGTCGCTTCGCAATTCCCAGGGCGGCCGCGACTCGTTACAAAAGCAGGTCTCATCTACTTTGTTGTAGTCAAGTCAAACTGTACAATGGCCGAAGGATTCACCGATTAATGTATCACCTAAGAAGTTTCACCGCGAGCCTTACTCTTCTTTTTTTTAATAAATTGGTGCTTTGGTTAGTTTTTTATAAAAACATCGCCTCCCACCGTGGCGCCGTTTATCTGTGTTGCAAGCGAGTTTGCAATTATTTGTGTGGGCAGGTGAGTTAAAGTGCAGATGGCTGTTGATTCGTTGTTTTACACCCGATATTGAGTGTAACAAATTAATAACCGCGCGCAGGCGTTTTGAACCCTTGCCAGCAACAGGTGGACTCGACATTAATAACATGTTGAGTAGGACCGTGAACGCAGCTCCTCTTTAAGCGCGGGGGCGGGGGGGGGGGGGGGGGGGGGGGGGTGTCCACGTCCACTGTGAAGTGATGAGACAGCAATCCCCCCGGGTAGGTCACAGCAAGGGCTGTTTTTGTGTGTGTGAAAGCATTTAATAACAAAAGTACATTTGTAAACAAACAAAAAAGGGCCATCAGGAGAGCGCTGCGAAACTAATCTGATTCGGACCCGCTCCAAAATTGAAGGTGTCCCAGGCCGGTAGTTTCCCACCCGTAACCCAAATCCAAACAGTACAAAAACCCATGGCGTAGACAGAAATCGCTCTCGGATCTGTTTCATTGGCTTTGAAGCTGTATTGTTCATGTTTAATTTTTTGGACAATCCTTTTGTGTTGTTGTTTCAGAAACCTGAAAAATAATAAGAACAACAACAACAACCAAACAAAACATGGATTCAGTGGATATTTCCACAGCCACCTCTGGGGGAGATAATACGCGAGGTGTCAACAAGAGGACTAGAGATTGGCACAAACGGCCTCACCTCAGGAAAACTGCCGTTGAGCCTCCAAGTATGCAATGTGCAGATAAGCATGGACCAAAGAAGATGGCGGGGGAGTGGGAGCAGAGCACAGTGTGGCCTTCGTTGCAGAAGCCCCTCAAGGAAGCGCAGCGGAGTCAGGACGACGACAACGGTGGCGGCAACACACTCAGGTTTGCGTGCTCTCAGTGTCGGGACAACTTGGAGTACGTTCCCAAAGACCTGGTGAGACACTTTGAGGAGAACCATAGAGGGAGCTCGCCAGTTTTTGCCTGTCACGCGTGCACTTTCAGTACACACGAGTTCTCCTACCTTCAGATTCATCTGCTGAGCCACAAGGATACTTTTTCAAGTTGCAGCATTTGCCGTGATGACGTTGCGCGCACGTGGCCGGAGCTCAGCGCACACCTGGCCGCTTGTCACAGCCACAGCGGCAAGTATTCGTGCGCAATGTGTCCAAAATTCTCCACAGGCATTGCCGCAGTGTTTATGGAGCACACGTACGCACATAATTTGGGCCTGGAGGGAGCTAAGTGTCTTTCGCCTTACACGAAGGGCAAGAATTTTGGGCCTAAGACGAGCACCCAGGCGTTGCGTTGTCAGCACTGTGGCTTTGAGGCGTCTCAGAAATGGTTGATCGCGAAGCACGTTAAAGCTGTCCATGTATGCCAGAATGGTAATCAGAGGAAGAAGAAGAAGAAGGGTGAGGAGGAGGAGGAGGTTGGCGGCTCCTTAGCAATGAAACCAAATGACCCAATACCAAAAGTGAAGCCCAGGTTAACAAGAAGTGCAGTGAGGGAGATGTGCTGGCTGACACAGGACTGCCTTTCTCTGCCAGGGAGAGAGTTCCTTGATAAGTACTGCCATCTGTCAGATCCGCGAACAACACTCGAAGAGACTCAGCAGTTCCTGATGAAATCTGTCGCCGGGGTGACCGGCGACCAGAAATGGACCAAGGCCCTGAAGACCGTTTTGTCGAATGTCCCTCAAGACATGAACGCTAACCCAAAGTCGGATAACGTCATCGCGGCGAACTTACCGGACCTCAACGTCCTGACCGTCAAGAACAAGATAACCGTGGCTCAGAATGGTGCCAAGTACGCCAAAAGATTAAAAGTAATGACACCGTCGGACAATGAAACCAGTGCTCTTGAAAGTTCCCCGGACAATGCCCCTCGCGTCGTCGACCAAAATGGCTGTGAATCAAATTTGAGCGAGCGTATGGCGTGTCCGCCAAATGAAACCAAACGAAACAAGGACATGTCGCTGCCCGCCCAGAGTGAGCCGTCTGAGTGCACTCACATGCAGGAGAATGGAGAGAGTCTGGAACTAAAGGGTGACCAGGAAATGGAGGAGCATGGAAAAACACCCGAGGGACCAACGCAACAGGGTGGGATCGGTATCTCCAGTGAGCTGAAGTTGTCAAACGAGAGTCGAGAGCAGACACCTGTTCATAAAGTTACACCAAAAAGTAAGCGGCGAAGACGGAAAAGAACGGCAAGATCCAAAAGGGCTGGTAAAAGGTCATCAGGGCTGGCCTTAAAGATAGTGTTGAAGAAGAATCCGGTGAAGGAGAAGCAGTGGCTGTCACAAAGCTCTCTGTCTCCATCAGGAAGTGGAACGGCGGGGGACTGCCCTAGACTGCCATGCCCTCATACAGCGTTGGAGGAGGCGGCGCAGATTCTCCAGGACGTGCCAACAGTCAAAGCACACCAGGAGGAATGGACCAAAGCTACCTACACTGACCTGGACGACCTCTCTGAAGCCATAACTTCCAGTCCACGGTCGAAGCCAGGGGAAGGGCTCACCCCCGGACGCACCGCAAAGTCGCTGGGAACTCCCAGCCCGGACGGAACTGAAGCCCCTGCGCTCCATTGCTCGCTGGCGACAAGTCGAGAGGCGCCCAGCAACGCAGAGAAGTCCCCGGAGCGTTCGGTAGCAGAAGTCGTCGAAAGCCGTTCGGCTAGTGTGGTGGGCACCGTGGTGGAGGCGTGTCCCGTGGTGGAGGTGTGTCCCGTGGTGGAGGCGTGTCCCGTGGTGGAGGTGTGTCCCGTGGTGGAGGCGTGTCCCCAGGTGGAAGCGTGTCCCCAGGTGGAGGCGTGTCCCGTGGTGGAGGCGTGTCCCGAGGACGCACGGCGCCCAACATTGGCGCACAGCATGGACCGCCGGGATTCGGACGATGGGATGAGCTCAGCTGCCGATGGAGTGGGTCCTTCCAGCGGTTCCACCAAGTCCTCACCAGTTTCCATATCTATTATTACGGCGCAGGGTAAGACGGCAAATTATTTTTTCCAATTATGGTTATATTCAATATAACATGCAATGGCAATTTCTTGACATTTGATTGCTTGGTTTACATTTACATCAAATAGCACGCCAATCTACGACAGAGTTTTAGAGCCATCAAAAGTAAAATAAATATATAATAATTATGGTGCAGGGGGTCATATTTCAAAGAATCTCAGAATTAAAGTGGCAAAATTTATTTGAGTTTATAAAGTCATAAATTCACGAGAAAATAGTAGTGATGCTCTTAGTAGTAGTCATAGTATTCCTGAAAGAAATTATTTATTTTCTATTCTTTCTGTCTTCTTTTAGGACCATAAATGCATACTAATATTGTACATGAAAGTAGAGAAGAGCAACCTCTATTTTTTTTATTTCAGCACAGCTAAAACTAAAACCCAACCATTCAGAGGATGCCACTCTGAACACACATTCATGACTTTATAATTGTTTTTTTCTGGTAAATTTGCCACTTTAATGCAAGTGTTTTTCTCTTAAATGTTTGTCTGTTGAATATTGCCCCCTCCCCATGCTACGTAATTAGTTATTTTATTTTTTACCTTCAATGGACCTTTTGTCTTGCAGGAGAGGTACACTCTGAAGAGGTAATCCTCGTTCTCTCTGCAGAGTGCGGGGAACTGGGTGTCGCAGGGGCCAGAGATGGAGATCTGCCCGCTGGCTCCTGCCCGGATCTCCTCAGCAACATCCAACAGGGGCCCTCGCCAACCTCTGGGCATCAGTGGCAGCTGCTCCCGAAACATCTGGAGAGGACCCTGAAGTTAGTCGCCATAAGTCCATCTCAGCCGGTGAAGCGTCCTGCGGGGGACCAGCCCGTTGTGGTGCTGAATCATCCAGACGCCTGCATTCCCGAGGTCGCCAGGATCATGGAGGTCATCAACCGGTACAGAGGGGAGGTGCAGAAGGTCGTGCTGTCACGGAGAACTGCCAGTGCCCTCACCGCCGCGTGTGGCAAGGCGAGGGACCCGACGGACTCTGTGGCGTGCGCCAAAAGTGCCGTACAGGAGAGGTTCCTGTTGAAACTGAAACTTCGGCGGTTGAGCAGGAAGAAGTATGAAGTGGTTGATGCGGCCTCACCTGGTGGAGAGGAGGCGGCGGCGGCCACGTTCCGCTGCTGGTTTTGCGGCAGGCTCTTTGCATGTCGGGAAATGTGGACAGACCATCGGCAGCGACATCTGATGGAGTGGAGAAAGCCAAACTGTGAAAACTCTTTAAATGTCGTGCACACTGGATGAAAAAGCAAACATACGACTGGAAAATTACTTTTGTAATATGACAAAAGAATAATGGAACCAGTCCTCCTTTTTTTTTTCTTCTTTCTTTTTTTTTTAAGTCTTAAATCAAATCCTTGTCGCGCCTTCTGGAAGGTTCATTCTCAGGGTAAACTTTTACCCATTGTCTCTCTGCCCGATGGAGGCGCCCGACACAAACTCTTTGTACATTAGTGATTATCTGTAAAGCCGCGAGAACGTGGCGTCGCTGAGTTAGTTCTTTTGTATCGTTTGTATACGCAATAGTTTTATTTAAGAGGATTTCAGTACACTGTCATATGGAATATTTTATAAAACACTGTAATATGTATATTTGCCATACCATCTGAACTCTATGAATCAGTTTATGTACAGGTAGGCTCTACAGTGTGCTAGCTGTCGTATTTGTTTTGGAACGGGACACAGAGACCCACAAAGTTATTCAGATATACCAAAAACTGTGTTTCAGATAAACAAAACCGAAAAAAAACCAAGAGAAAAAAAGACATAAATAAGTCATAAATAAATGTTTTTATTCAACATTTATTTATGACTCTTAAGTTTAGCCTTTATACGCTTTATCTTTATGGGTTTTTGCCTTTGGGCCACTGGAAGAATCAGTTTCATTGTAAAAATATAAATGTTTATATACATTTTCAAATTATGTTAGAATAATAGTTTAAGAGGTATATTTTATCAAGCAGATGTCCCTGAAGATGCAATTAATTTAAATGGAGAGGGAAAAAAAGAATTAAACCTGTGCTTTTTGAGGCAGAATCAGGCCTCAGTGATCATGTTTTCTTGTTATTTTCCTCCAATGAGTTTCCTCTTTTGACTTGAAATGATAACGTTATCTTTTAATTGCACTATGAAAGCAGGATTTATATTTCCCATTACCTCACTTTTATCAAGCCCAAGCTTTTGACGTGTGTGTGTGTGTGTGTGTGTGTGTGTGTGTGTGTGTGTGTGTGTGTGTGTGTGTGTGTGTGTGTGTGTGTGTGTGTGTGTGTGTGTGTGTGTGTGTGTGTGTGTGTGTGTGTGTGTGTGTGTGTGTGTGTGTGTGTGTGTGTGTGTGTGTGTGTGTGTGTGTGTGTGTGTGTGTGTGTGTGTGCGCACGCACGCGCTCTCTGCAATTTACATAAAGATTTATAATTGTGTCCAGATAGAGGTACAAATATGTAAAAAATATTCCTGCTGAGTTCTCACCGAGTGCCTAGGAATTCTTGTTATGCAACAAAATGTGGGTATGAGAGCATTACTTGTTGACCAGACCAATAAACAAGCCTGTTTGTTGGTCCACAGTGGTGTTTTTTGTGATGCGAGCTGGAGTCATAAAACACAAGTAATGTTTTTAAAAAAAAAAACTTTTTTTAATAAAACAAAAATATACAATCTTGGGCTCCCCCAACATACAGTATTGCTGTCATAAATAAATATTCTACCAGCTTCATCAATGCTGTCTCCTTCCTTTGCATTTATTTTCACACACCGTTTACTGACTAAGCATTAAAAATAAGAACAACCATCATAATAAAAAGTAATCTGCGTCGGCGCTACTTTGGCTCTGCATGGCCAGCAGTGCAGGCGGGGATCTCGACACTGGAGGGGGAGAGACGACGAGGCCTGTAAACGATAGTCTTGTCAGACGCAGCAGGTGGAGTTGCGTGGAGCTTTGGCGAGGGCCAATCTAGGGCCTCGTGGGGAAGCGCAGCATGGTGGTGTCCTTGGCGTTGCTCTGGCTATCAATCAGCACCAGAGGAGTCCTCTGGTGGTTCTCGATGATGTGGCAGACGCTGCTGAAATGCTGCGAAGAGAGAGGAGGAACTTTTAAGTGTCAGTGCAATCAACAAAATTGTCTTCATGAGCCATTTGTGTTTGCTCTAAATATTTTAAAGGGGAGCGAGGGAGGGAAGAGGGGAGTCTTGTGACGGAGTTGATTATGTATGGGTATAAACGTGTAATACATGTCAGTAAAACTAAGCATTCCACCTTTTATACATTTAGTCCACTTTGACTTCTTGATTTGAGTGCGTGTTAAGCACAACACTGCAAAATGTTCTCTCAACTCCCACAATGCAATGTGTCACATTTACAGTTGTTGGTGTCCTTTGGTGTAGCTGTTGTTTCAGATGCCTTTTCAGCCTGCATGTACACTTTATAACTGACGACCCTAATCCTAACAAACAGCTCTTTCTGCAGTTGTTAAATACCCGTAGACGGTCCAACAAAACCCAACAGCCCTCCTCTGTACCTCCTCCCCCTTCTTCTCTCGCCCCAGAGCGTACTGCTGCGTGGCCGCTATGAAGCGGATCGGGATGTTGTACACCCGGCCCTTGTAGAACACCACCAGCGTGTACGGCTGCTGTGCGTCCTGCCCGGAGCTCTTCCTCACCATGAACGCCCCGCCCTGAAACAGAAACCCCCAGGCAGGGGTTGGTTGGTTGGTTTACCGGGAGACAAAGCACGGACCGCCCTCGTTTGAATGATAGCCGTACGGTTCTCACCCTGCTGGAGCGACACAAGGCGTCGTCGGCGGTCTTGCGGTCACATGCGCCGCCGTACCAGGGCTTCTTATCGATGTCTGCGTCCTGAAATGACAGTAAACGGAGAGGAGGACTTGTTGCGTGAATGTGGCTCGCTGGGTTGGTTTGTTCTGCTTTACGAGAGCACACCTTGTCTTGGTCTGGCGAGCCGTTCTCAGCAGACACGCTTCCTCTGTCGGCTGGCCCTGGGGCAACAAGGGACACGCGCTTTACGATAATGGGGGTCTCGGGGGTTCTTATAGAAGCCCATTTCTAACACTTTGATGACAAAATTGCTCATACTTAGCATCTCAGAATTATGACTTACTATCATCATTTTGACTTACAGGATCTTAAAATGTTGATCATGTAGATAGTATATCATACTTAGCATATCATAATTATTACTTACTATCTTACATGACTTACTATCTCATAATTATAAGATACAGTCTTCTAATTTTGATTTACCATTTCATAATTTCGACTTACTATCTTATCATTTTGACTTACTCTCATCATTTCGACTTACAGGATCTTAAAATGTTGATGCTGTATCTCATACTTAGCAACTCAGAATTAGGACTTACTATCTTATATGACTTACTATCTCATAATTATGAGATACTGTTTCATCATTATGACTTACAGGATCTTAATCTTTTCTTCACCATGGCTTCCCTACTCTGCTTTCTTAGGCCCCGCCTTTAGTCCGCGTTAACGATGAGATAGTAAGTCATAATTATGAGATGCTAAGTCATTATTTTTGAGATCTAATTATAATGATTTACAGGATCTTTATTTTTTTTATCTCAGAAGAATGGGCTTCCATAGGTTCTCTATAAAGTAGGTATTTCTGAGAGTTAAAAACAACTCCTCCTGTGCTTGGCTGATGGCCTGCTGAGAGACTCGAGCAGGAGCTGTACTCACTGGGGGGGGTCAACTGTGGAAAGGGAATCCTGCAAGAGAGACCACAAACAGAGGCGATTAAAGGCTATTTTTCCTCGGCCCTTCCCCACAAACTGCAGGCGCGTCTTACTTTGGCCGTTTCGTGTCCAGTGTGAAAGCTTTTTGCGGGAGCTTCTGTTCGATCCTCATCACCGGCAGCGTTCGCCCTGTGGAGAACCAGACGCGTGGTGATCAGGCTGCAGTCGATGAAAATGTTGTTTTAGTTTAGAGTTTTAAATGTGGGAAATCTTAAATGACTTGTACTTTAGGTCGTCGGCGTATGCGCATCATGCGTTTGGAATTAGATAATTATTCGACACTAAATGGTGCTAAAAGAAATCCAGAAAGCAATTTGCAGCGCTAATTTCCCAACATTTAATAAAAGCTCTGGAGTAATAATAATAATGAGTACATAGTATCTGATTTAATGTCAACACTTACTGTCAAATTCCCTAGGTTTTAAATCTGGCCTCTGCAAAAAAACAAAAACATTTAATGATTTTTGGCAACATAAACATAAGCACATTCATGTTGACATATCAGTAAATCATTAAAGACAAGTATTCATTGTGTTCAGAGTGCTTCCTACCGGTGGTTTTGGTGACCTGTTGGGAGAAAAAAAAGAGATGATCAGACATGCAGTTATTCCCTTCCTTAACAGATATATAATTAGAAAACATATTTGGCTGAGTGACGCCTACTCTCTGGAAAAAGGTTTTGGTGGAGAAGGGCCGTCTGCAGGTTTATCACTGGAACCTAGAGGAGCACACATGGACAAGTGATCTGCCAGTTATTGGGACGGCTTTGGCAAATCATCTTACTGTTGTCCAGTCACTGTAGAGAAATGCATCTTTCTGGCCATCATCCTGATGGCGTAACATGTCAGAGCGATTCATGCTGGCGGCCTTTGATTTCATACTCACGGTCCCCTGGATCACAGACTTCATATTCATCGTCCTCCGAAGGTTCCCGGACCTGGAAAAATATTCACAATGCCAATGAGTCTGCGTCATCCTAACTGCGCAGCACACGTTGAATCTCTGCAAAACACGGCACTTACAGCAGTGGGCGATCTCCTCGTGTTCCCTCTGAAGACAGAAACGCAACTAATCGTTAGTGTGGTTGAGTGGGAAGGCACAGACAGAGGGCGGCACTCGGCGACGCATCTTCCAGGCCTCTGGAATTAAAAGTTCGCACCTACCTGGGGCTTGGCATTGGTGGCAGAGAATGCGACTGTGTTGTGGGGCTTGGACACAGTCTGCAAGGGAACAAATTGGTCTCAGACTGCAGCTGAAAAGGTCTTTCTAAAAAAGACTGTCATCTTGTATTGTACTTCTATGCAATTACCAGTCTCTCACTGACCTGCTTGCTGGAAGAGATAATGAGTTTCCCTGCAAAAAGAGCCGCCATTAAACGAAAAACCACGATGAGTTCTACATGTAAATGCACTTTGAAAAATACGTGGCAACTTAAAAGCATACCTCTTTGTCAGGAACTTCATAAAAGTCTGAAAAGAAACCAAAGCCAGAATTAGACATACTGCAGTTTCACAAAGGCCTCTGGTTTTCTTCAAACATGTCTTCAGCATGCAGCAGAATCTGCCCTTGGGCATTTCTTTGTGTGTGTGTGTGTTTGGGCTAACTGCTTTTCTCTGTCTCTCATTGTCATGTATTTACAAAGACCTTTCATGCATAGGCCTGTAATCTGTTCATTCATTATTGCAGACGCAATGGAGGCACTCTTTTTTTCTTCTTTCCATTCCATGTTTATCCATTCTGGCAACATGACAGTGTTGGTCGGGCCACCACTTAACAATTATTAAAGGGGCTTCAATGGTGTACAGATATTCATTGTCCCGAGAGGATGAATCCTTACAAATGCTCACTCATCCAGGGAAATATCTCTTGATCTATGTTAATGGGTGGCGCAAAACTTTGTACGGACATTCATTCTTCCTTTATGATGTTGACATGAGTGAAACGTCATATTCATCACACATCTGAAGGATTACTGTGACATGCGGTACATGGTTACATGCCTTCTCCCATAATTAATTGTAATGACTTTGATAATTCCATAATGTTTTATCTGGCGCCATCATCAAGTCAGAATTTTAATTGGTCCAATACTTTTGTTTATGGCCAAATAACATAGATCTCGTATATGAAGGGTATGTCGTTGCGGTGACGTCACCCATTGGTTTGTGGACTTCCAGTTTGAATCCATAAGTTTGGCATTTTGTCCGTCACATCTTGGTTTTTGGTCGCTGCCATGTTAAACATTTTTAGGTGACCAAAATGTTGCAATTTATATTCATGAACTGAAAACACACTGTGAAAGCTTCAAGTTGTGATATGAAAACACAGACAACTCCCAGACGTTGTAGCGACCTGTCAATCCCAATGTAGCCCCGCCCTAAAGCATAGCCATGTTTATGGTCTATTTGACTCTAAATAGTACCATCATTTATGCTGCATTGAAGAAGACTTGAAACTAGAGATTGAGACCATAAAGTCAAGTTTACAATGTGTACTGAGGGAATAAATTAAGAGCGAAGTCCTTTTCTCATAGACGTCTATACAATCAGACTTCTTTTTGCAATCAGAAGAGCTGCCCCCTGATGGCCGTTTGAAAGAATGCAAATTTAAGGCGACTCCACGTTGGCTTCACCTTTCCGAACCGGAGGTTGCCTGCTGTTAAAAACCTGCAAGACTAATGACTTTCAATGTTTAGTTCTAGTTAGAAAATGTTAGCATGCTAAAACTCACAGAGCCGCTAGCGTGGCCACCATCCACTCACTAAATTGTTTTACTCAAATTCATGTCTTATTCTAACATCACCACGCTTGCAGGTACATGGTCAAATTGGCAACCGGTTAAATACATCCCAGTTTTTTCTCGTGTTACATTACATTTTCAGAGGGGTGTATTCCACAGAGAGAGTCTCGATGACTGTCGTACCTACCGGGACTGGGTGGACGCTCTGGTAAAGGTGTGTGCAACATGGGATGCTCCCTCCCTGCTCTGCCCCCACCATGCATCACAGGATCTGTATAGACGCACAAAGGTTCTCATCATTATCATTATATTTATTAGTTTCCTTTTCATATCCTCTAATCAAAAACTCTGCCTCGTCTCTTTTCCGGTATGTATCTTACTGGAGGACGGATTCCCCGCGGGCTCCACGTAGTTGTCGTCGTCGTCGTTGCTGCAGTCGGGATCGATGTAGTCCTGCAAAGTGACACATCGTCAACCGTCCGCACTCATCGTAAGGTATTTAGCAATGCACATGATATGGGGAAATTCTCCCAAGACACACGGCAGCGTTTGTGGGAGAGTTTTTTTGCAAGCTATGTGTGAGGTATAGGGGAAGTTGCTTTACTTCATCGCTCCCCTGCTGAGTGGGTTCAGGGGGCAGTTGCTTGGAGTCTTTGCCTGGGCGGAGGGGCTTTCTGGGCGGCCGGCAGGGCCGGTGACGGTGGTTGTCTGGAAAGGAGAAGCAGAAGGGTGACAGCATTTGCATGAAGCTCCATTCTTGAGGTCCCCCTCCCCCCTGTGTATTGTGGCTTTGGCTCAACGGTGTCAAGCGGAGAGCAATGCGACTCCAGCTGGAGGAGAGAGCCATCGCTGTAAAGGAGAAGTTGTTGAAGAACAGAAACTGTGTGCAAAAAAAGGAGTTTTGAATTCCACCACGAGGAGAGGAAGAGTTTCGGTGGCCATTCGTGGTGGAAAAATAAATTCCAGTTACAGTTCTTCCCCGTCAGGTGACCGTTACCCACCGAGATACTCCCCCCTCGAGAAGGGGGCAGAGGGAGTCGTGGTGAAGGCCCTGTGGCTGGGAGGAGGCTCGTAGCTGTCGTCCTGGTCCTCGCGGGGATCCACATACGCGTCGTTATCCTGGCAACAACATGTTTGTCATTACGCCAGGCAAAAACAACACTTTAAACTACCCACCAATCACGGATACCTCAACTTACGTAGTCCGTATCAGACAGTTCACCATCTTCCCTGTCATCTGTGAACATTTAAAAGGGATTTTCTTTACAACGACGGAGAAATGTGAACAGCAAATTGTGCATTTTGTTAAACCCGGCATCAAACACCAGCATTAAATTCACCCGAGCAGGTGTCAGAGCACATTCTCTAATTTTAGAGTCAAGCCCACGGTTGAGGAACCAGCGGATCGCATCTCCTCACCTCTTGAATTATTGAATAAGTGACATAATTTTTTATTTTTCTTCATGCAGTTTCATTGCAGAAGCGTGTTTCTCGAAACAACATCTGGAAACAGGTGCAAAGGGGCATACTTGTTCCCTGAAGTTCACTTGCAGTGTTTAAACTAAATTATTTATTTATTTGGATATTTCATAAGAATGGAGGCTTTTTTTTCAGGCTGAGATGAAACAGATGTAGAGGAGAAGGCCGATACGAGAGGATGTAGAAGAAAAGTGCAAACTGCAAGGGTAAAACTACTCAGCCAACAACATTATCGCCATAATTAGTGAAATAAGCAGAACATCTTAACATCTAGGGGTGGAAGTACATCTGCTGTACTTACAATACTTGTGCAATACTTGAGCATCCCAATATTTGACTTAATACATCTACTCCACGACACGCCAAAAGGAAATATGCCACTTTTCACACACAGTTCCAACTGCGAGCTACTAGTTGTGCAAGAATTTGCTTAAAAAACATTTGACCAGTGTACAAAATATGATGCGGTATGACTGGAATAACTGTGCCGTTACACATAATAAAGCATCAGTAATAATATTCATGTATTATACAGTATACATATTATAATATTCTACTCTGTATAAAACATGCTGCCCAACGGATGATTTTGCTTTGGGTCCTTTAACTGTATTTGAAAAGATCTGTGGAAGAAAGTGATTCCTCTTCATGTTCTTTGTACCCTGTAATATGATGTTTGTGTGGGGAGGAAGATGAATACACTCCTCAAACACATGTTGTGTTGCTGGTGTGCAATTATCAGACTGGGTTGTAGAAATACAAACTTCTCTGCTCTCTCCCTCGCATGCCCCATATGTTATATGTGTCCGTTCCATAGTGGATATTTAAGGATCCCCTTCCCACACTAACACCATTCCAAAGAGACGGGGACCACATCCACCGTCCTCGCTCTACGTAAAAATACATGCCGGGAATCAACAATTCAAGTGGGTGTCTTCTACAGTTACGCTCCTTTGAGTCCAAAATGTCCACTCGGTTTCCAACCACGTTCCCTTGCATAGCTGCGTGTCGGTGTGAAGTGAGCAAAGGCAGTGGATTCTGTACTGAAGACCGTAACTTTGGAAAGGCCCACTCGGACGATCCCAGTGACTTTCACTGTACACATCGGCATCTGAGCATCATCACAAGACAGACTTGAACACAGGTGGATGTCATTGTTATTATTCTTGTTATTATGTATATTTTTCATGGGAGAGCATTCCAGTTCTTACCTCTGTAATCTCTCGCAGGCACTTTTGGAAGCGGCTTGCTCTTCAGCCTGCCGTACAGAGAGACACTGACATCAGCAGCAGGCAATGAATGGCTTCACACAACACTTTGTGAGAGACCTCCTAATTTGAACACACATACGTCTCGGCAGACACCTGCGCTGTGAAAGGCAGTTGGCAGGACCGCTGAGCGCCTCGAGTCGAGCAGACAGGGCAAGAATCAGTGGTTCTGTACAACGTGTGTCACTACAGCATCTGTCCTTCAAGGGGACTCATTTCAGGAAAGGAAATCGAAACAGCCACCTGTTTATGTTATTTTTGGTCTCTGGGTCCGACTCTTACCCCGTCGGTTTGTGAAAGAGGAATTGACATTCACTAATGATGCATACATGCGCCAAGCAGAGGCATCGGGCATCTGGCTCCCGGTAATTAGCGTGGCGTGCAAAGAGGGCAGCGAAGAGGAGCGTGAGATTTTCAGAGACTGACCTCCTCAGTTTGTTCAGCAAGCTGCCATCATTCTTCTTGATGTCTTGGACAATCTTTTGAAGCTGCCTGGAAAACACGATTTGTCATTCAGAAACAAGACCTCGGGAGAAAATTGAACATTTACGTAGCCATTGTCAGCATTAAAGGGTGCTTAGGGAAAATGTCACTCCATATTTTGTTTTCAATTCTCTGCTATGTCGCTTTTCTGACAAGGTTTGGGTTTAAGTTCTGATTTATGTAATGTTAAAAGCATTGATTTTTTTTATACTAAACAGAAAAACATTTTTGCCCAAGTTTGAACCTTTTCTTGCTTGCAGAGGAAAGTTGTTGACACCAAATTGCTTTAAAAAATGTAAAGAAGTTGTCGTTCACTTTTTGTCCAAAGCACCACATTAATATATACAATGTATATATATATATATATATATATATATATATGTATATATATATATATATATATATATATATATATATATATATATATATAGAAAAAAGCAGGAATTAAAAAAACAATTGTGTCATTGCCACTTGGGAGCAAAATATCAGTAAACCGAACTCCTTACCGAATCTTTGCCGTGGCAGGAGCAGCGAGTTTACTTAACGTATCCATATTCATGCTTAACATCTTAGAGTCCTCTCATGCATTAGGTGTGTGCTGCTGGAGTGTTTGCAGCTATGTGACTGTTACTGTCTACGAGTCACGTCTTTGTTATAGAGGAGAGGAGGGAGTTCAATTCTGACCATCCTCTGCAGGAGAAAAAAATCACTTCCCGTTTCCACCTCTTACTCTCATACACACACACACACGCACGCACGCACGCACGCACGCACGCACGCACGCACGCACGCACGCACACACACACACACACACACACACACACACACACACACACACACGCGCACACAAACACACACTCAACAACAGATTTCAGTGAGTAAACCTGTTGCATCACATCTCTCCTGACCCTCTTCAATCCCACTTCCTTCCCATTTCAAATGTTGATAATAGCCACCGGTCTACATATACCACCTGAATGGGATCACTGTCTGAGGCCTTCAGATTCACATGGGCATATTTGAACAGCCCCCACCCACAATAGTCACCCAAGCACTCTCTGCTATTTCGTCTGAAAAGTGAAGCCAATGTGGCTTAAATTTGCATTATTTCTAGTGGCCAGCAGGGGGCAACTCCTCTGGTTGCAAAAATAAGTCTGATTGCATAGTTGTAAAGTCTACTAAATCAATAATTGTTAAGTTACTTCTCACTTGATTCCCTCAGTAAACATTGTGAACATGTGTTTATGTTCTCAATTGCTAGTTTCAAGTCTTCTTCAATACAGCATGATGTTCATTTAGTAAACTATGGTCAATTTTTTTGTCAAATAGACCATAAAGCAGGGTATGCTTTAGTGCGTGGCTGCCTTGTGTTGTACGGTCTGGGAGTTGTTTTTATCTTATTAACTTTAACCCTTTCTCACCACAGACCACATCACCCCAGTCCTTCAAAAGCTCCACTGGCTCCCCATACAGCAAAGAATCCAGTCCAAGATTATCCTCATCTCATACCGGCAACCTCAGATCTGCAGACGCCAACCTCCTTACCCCGCCTACTCTGTCCAAGCCTCGGACCTAGGGGTACAGGGCATTCTCCATTGCTGCCCCCACCCTCTGGAACTCTCCCCCAGCACCTCAGACATTCTCCACCCCTCGTCACTTTCAAAACAGCACTTAAAACTCATTTATTTAAATCTGCATTTAACCTGTGATACTAGTTTTTATTTATTTTCTCACCATTGTCATCTTTCTTGTTTTGTTGTTGCTTCTATTGTTTGTTTTTACCATGTAAAGTGCCTTGAGTTCCCTTTAAAGCGCTATACAAATAACATGTAATATTATTATTATTAAAACTGTATTGAAATCTTGACTTGACTTTTTTAAATGTCTGTTTTAGCTCTGATCACAGTCAACCACAGCAGAGGAGGAGAAACCAGGGAGCTGTCTGTGGTGAGAAATGTGCCCCCAGAATTAAACAGGTTTGGATTTTTAAGGAACCAGCTGCTTATGACTCACAATGAGAAAAGTCTTTAGACAGCCGTTCGTCAACATTTGGTGTGGAATTAAACCATTAGGGACACATATGTGCTGATGATACATTTGAATTCCTTTCCCTCCACTACGTTATTTCCAGGGAAGAAGTTTAGTTTATTCCTGGCTACGTGAGAGAGAAAATGTTGTGTACATAGTAGTAGTACATAGTAGTATACATTCTGTATAGCTTTTTCTACATGGTCTAAGAGAACAGCAGGATATTCCCTCTGTGTGTTCCAATACCCATAATACCATTTAATATAGTATGACAGAAACATATTCAGTATGTCCCAAAGGCCAAAAATACCAAGATGTCCTCCTGTATATGGTCGTATTTTGCATTGTGCAAGCCTACATGTTTTATGGTCATTCTGACTCACAATCCTCTGCGGAGCTGATATATGAGCAGGAGGGTCAAAGTTCAAGGTGCAATGTTATGAGGAAGTAGTGTGTCCCAATTGAACACACATACTGTGTGTAACCGAACTACTATGCAAAGGAAACTGAAGTATGTACTAAAAGCAATGACATGCTACTTCCTGATTTAGGCGTTTGAATAAACACATACAAAACAGGAACTCAAATAGAAAGGTATGGAAGCCCAGGACAGACAATATTGAGTTTAGTTTCTAGTTGCTGTATTTGTGCAGTTGTAATAAAACACATTTCACTTGCACCATTAGTGCTGAAATGAAAATTATGAAATTGATTTTTGTTTTGTTTAAAGAAAGAAAACAATGAAAGACTTGGAAATATATTTATTATTTAACTCTAACTTTAACTTTAATTAGTGGAGACACGGCTAAGCAAACTTAAAAATGAAAGCGTAAGGAAGCAATTTGGGAATGATTTTAGCTTGTATTTAACCATAAATAGAAACATATTTTTTTAAACACAAAGATGTATTTTTTTATTTCATTTTTTAATTAATTAATGTAATGTGTAATTTATTATTTATATTAAATTATAATTTAAAAAAGGGTTCATACACATTTATTGCAAATTACGTTTCACTTTGACTGACACACACACACATTTTCATTTTGTTTTTGAGATATTCTCTTCTTGTCATCTATATAGGTTTTTATATATTATACTATACTCTTTTCCTTCCAGTATCGTGTCACTCAGAATTCACGCTTATAAATACAAATATGAATAATCTGACTATCCCATGGGATATGAAGCGCATCCTGTGTTTTATTCCCTCGACAACAAGCGAAAGGGAGGTGAGAGAAGAATGGGAGGAGGGAGGACAAACCAAGAAGACAGGGAGGTGTTTGATTGAGGTGTGAGATGACAGCGGTGTAAAACTTTTACTTACGGTCGGTGGATGAGACTGAACTGGTTCATGTCACTGTCGGACAGGCTCTGTGGAAGCATCACACAAATCTAACTGTAAACTCGTGGTGACAAGTTGCGTGAAAATGACTCATTTCACGGTGATTTCCTGCCGGAGAGGTGATGTTACAAATGTGTCACCGTGGCACCCAGCACTAGCATGAGAGCATGTCAGTGTATGAAGGCAGTGGTACAAGAACATTGGTGGTGGTCGTGCATCGCCTCCTGGCCAACAGGAGAGGGCAGCATCTCACTAAGGCCCAATTCCATCAGCACACTTTGGTTCTCTCAGGAAGCCCTCGTCATATTTTTAAGCTGAACCAAAAAGGAAGAGGAAGCACCTTATTGGTACTTACTGTACGCACAGCATGGGAGCCACAGGGTCAGATGACACACATTACATACATGTATAACACAGAGAAACATGTCAGTCTTTTAATTGTTAGTGATGTTGTTTCGAAACTGCAGCAACATCAAGACATCATGACACTCAAGGATGGGAGATTACAATCAAATATCCTCTATTGGTGTGCTGAGTGTAGCTCATTAATAGCGATCTGCAAACAACTGAAGAAGTCATGAACCGACATGAAGGACACAGAGTCGACGATACAATGTCCAAAAGAGATAAAGCCAAATGATAAAAAGAAGCTTTTTTTTGGGCTGCCGTTGCCTAGGTTTAATTTTGTGGATTAAAGCGGCTGACCTTCAAGTGGAGCGTTTGCTCCCGTGTCTGAAAACACACACCACCGTATTACACAATTTCCTAAATCATCAAGCACTTAGAAAAAGTTTATCCGACCGCCCGCTGCATTGGGATTTTGTGTATGCATTTAATGTCGGCTCCGCACTGGGCCAATTGTGATTCGCGAATGAAAGGAAATGATTACCATAAAATATGCAACAAAATCCCGCTAAATTATGTATTCCCCTCCTCATTCATAATTCATCGCTCTGGGTCGTTACTCGCCCTGTCTCTTCCCTGCTTCATATTTGTCGTGACGCGATGACGATCCGGGGATAACAAATGTTTGTGAAAGTTCGGATATTTTCCGCGCTGGCGTTCGTAAAGTGTTCAAAAAATGAGCAAACAGAGAGAGGGGCTTGTGATGAGAGGCTAGCGTACGAGATGTGAGCCTATTACGACTAATTTAAATATGAATAATGCATGGGCGGTCCTTTATCTCGCCTGCAACAGTGTGATGGTGGACTGTGAAGATGCCTACAGTGGATTAAATAGTGGATTAAATAATATCCGAGATTTGAGGATGCGGCTCATCTTACCTCGGTGTGCGAATGTGGGAAACGCGGGCGCAACAACAGGACGCATTACCTCGAGGAATGAGCGAAAGACCGTTAAGCGGAGCTTGTGATTCAATCATTTGTAAATCAAAGAGTGAGATCGCTTAATATGAAAGGCTTTACCTCCTTCAAAGAACTGAACCGTGGCCCCGCAGACACACACTTGATCGTCCCACTGGCTTACAGGAGAATATGGGTATAAAATCTGATTTAGCCTTTTGACACCGAATAAAATATCAAACAGTCAGCCCCGGTGGATACTCAGACACCGCTCCTACATTGAATTATTTATAGGAGTGTCTGTGCTTGTTCAAATGAGACACAACAGCTCTACAAGCTGCAGCCACTCCTTTGTGCTGTGGTCAAAACATCTCAAAGCAACGCTCGATGACATCTCAAGTTTTTACACGTTTTTATAACGTGCAGACAGCCCAATTAGCATTTGTTCACGGAAACTACACTCTTTTTTTTTAGCTTGAGTTCCTGCTTGCGGTGATGTGGCTTGTGTCAATAGCAATGTGTGCGAAGGGCCAACTTTTGAGCTGAAGATTGTTTGATTGAATGCTTTGTTGGTCCTGATATGAATTGTTTGCTATTTTAGTGAACTATTTAGATAACTGACACTAGCACCCCCTGGTGGTAGCAGGACTTCAAACCTACAGTTAAGCTAGCAGCTCTGTGAGGCGCTCCATTTGTTAGCATGCTGTTTTATAGCAGGTACAATGTTTTTCGTGTTCAACATGCCAAGTTTAGTCTGTCAACATGCTAACATGTGCTAATTAGCAGATAAAGTACAGCTGAGGCTAGTGGAAATATTTAGCAGATAACTAAAAAACTAAATATTGTACAATTTAACAATTTAACTTTTTGGAGCTGGATAAACAGTCAGGATGTTAGGATGGGAGTCATCCTTTGGGGACCATGAATCTTGAGACAAATTCCAACACATGTGTCCTTCAAATCATTCAGCCCATTCATATGGGTAAGCGGAAAACCATGAATATCTACGTAACCCTCTAGTGTCAGTTTTGCCCGTGTCAGTGAGTCAGAGTGTCAATATACGCTCATTGCATGCATAGCATCTTTTTAAAATAAACTTCCAGTCTTCACAGGATGGCAGGTTCAGGCAACAAAACACTTAGTTGGGTTTAGGAAAAGAGCGTGCTCTACGTTAACTTAACTTGACTCACAAACAAAATTTCGCAACGCGCCATTCGCATCTTTTGCAACACCCGTCGAATTTCTCAACCATTCGCGTCTGTGCATTGACTTTGCATGGGATCTACTCACGTGAAACATTCGCAACGCGTTTGGTGTGAACGCCCCATTAGCGCTATGCTACCAGATTTTTGGCTTTTGTCAAAGGATTACACCATCAACTTAATTTCAAAGATATATCATGTAAAGATTCTACAGGTAGCAGGTTTAAATCATGGTACCTAAAATAACCTACTGAAATATACTCCATATGTTAAAGATTAGCATATTCCTCCACCCTACACCATTTAATATATATTATGTTTTTATTATGTAACAAAATGGGACTACAAACTGCATCTTGTTGCGTAACCCTGTTCTACTATGAACCTGTAACCTTGTAACCTTGGATTAATATACTGTAGGTCCTTTTGGTCTTTGCTTCAGACATCTCTGCAGATGATGAGTCAGCTGACCTAAGACCTAAACAATAAAAAACACTCTGGGTACAGCAGTTCCACATTTAAAGCACACAACCTGCCAAGTACACACATTGTGCAGCCCTTTCTTGTCAGTTCTGTCAGTGAGAAATCTCAGCCTCTTATGAAAACAGGCACATAAACGACCACTTCTTGTTCACATGTGGCTTGTCTTGTTCCGCTTGGAACGGCACTCGGAGGTGTTGACGCGTGGCTCGTTCGTTAAATTCTTCCTTCGAAATGAGCTTCATTTCACGATAGAGAGAACAGCTTCGCGGATAAATGCCCACAAAATTAGCTTTGGTGCCTTCACACGACAGCTGTGCAAAGTCTCATGGCTGTCGTTTTGTGTGAGACTTTTTCTTTTCCACATGTTCACAAATCTACGAGGAACGATCCAAAATCAAGAGTGGAACAGTTCTGGTTTGAGGTGTTTTTCTTTCCTCCTTTGAGGATGTGTTTCCTATACCTAATCTCTGTTGAACCTGATATGTTATTCTCTCTGTTTTTAACTACAGCCTGCATACGTTTTACAAAGCAAACACCATTTGTATCCTGACAACAAAGCCACTGTGTGTTGTATCTTGCCAAACATGTGTGCTGTCCTTTACTTTGAATGTGACTTCCAGCCACATTCCAGCGAGTGGCGTCACAATGATTGAGGCTGACAGCTCTTCTGATCGACTACATCTCTCTTTTAACCCGTCTACTTGTGGGAGCGAACGCGGCATCAAAGAGATGGAGAACACCTTCATCTATGTACGCCGTGCCGACTTACTGTCATTATCGTCCACACTGTAGTGAAGACATCCACCGCTCAGACAGAACAATTTCCCCTCCGCCGCTCATTCTTACTGCTCAATGAAGAGACGTTGTGGGTGGAATGCGATGTTGTGTGTGATAGCAGCTCAGATCTGTGTTGCCTTCTCGCTTGTGCCTATTTCTTGACGATTGCAATGACCTTTGCTCCATCTACCGTATATCCGTCGCATGAATATGCAAAGGAAGCTAAAGGCGATGCTCAGCAGCAGCAGCACACTTGCTGGATGTCATTCAAAGCCCGAGTACAGGCCCTCTGCCCTCAAACACATGCTGAGTTACTGATGAGTCAAACAGAACTTAGCATAAGAAGAAAACAATTATAATTCTTCCTCTTCTGCTGTGAATTAAGGTGACCAAAAGACAAACGTTTCATCCTTTAATAATGTAAAAACAGCAAATGGCACGCCAGCAATAAGTGTGCTAGAGTGTTATTAATTACCTCTTCTGCAGCCATTGGCGGTTGTGCGGCCTGCTATTTATGGTAGTCTGATTGATTCCCCCCCCATCCACTAATTCTGCCTCTGATTGGCTCGTACTTGTTGTCTTATTCGCAGGATTATTTAAGTTTATTGCAGATGAACCGGATGTGGATAGTTGCGTAATGATTTCAACATGAACTATTTCATAAGGATGACAGATCTCTTGTATAGTGTTCTCATATATGATGACAATGTCCTGATTAAATGTTTCTATGCACGTTGCCTATATGATTGTAATACAATTACAGATCCTTTGATGGAACTTTGAACTTTGATGTGGTGTGAGAATCAAACGTAATGCCAACCTTGATCTTCATATGGCAAACGGATTAAGAAGAACATTTAGCTGTTGTAAAATGCTCCTGCAACAGGAACTTACATTCGACTGCACCGGCATGGCTGTTTGTCAAAGACAGAAGAGGAACTGGATGTTCCAATCGGCAACAACACTCATAACTGGAGAGGTAGAAAGTGCCAGCTACTGAACTCTGGGATGAAGCATTTCGGAAACTGAAAAATACCTTTACAGTAATGACTTTAAGGTACCTGTATAAGGTAAAGAGATAAGATTGTCAATACAAAAATCTTTGGGGAAGCAGAAGGCAGATTAAATATTAACATAGTAGGTTAATATTCCACCATCTTTGACACACATGATGAAGTATGTGGTAAGTAAGGACACGGTACAACGACACACAAGGACAAAGAGACAAATCACTCTTTATGTACACAGGCTCTCTCTTTACAGTATACTGGTCAGGCAATCCATCAGCTAACTCCCCGGCTTTAAAACTTTTTCTGTAATGCTGTCCTTCAGAAAAAATAAGAAAAATGCCCCGAACCACCTCGCCAGTAAAAACGATTTCACCTCCATCAATCATTAACCCTACTGTCGGAAACCACTAATAAAAAGAGCCAAGTTGATTTAAATAAACAAAAGATGCAGGTTAGAAAGACAGCCTTGCTAGCATCGGAGCACTTTTGTTTGTTTGTGTTACTGCATTGTTAATAATCATGCACATTTAGGGCCACTCAACCTTCTTCCCCAAGATCATCCTGCCTGCAGTAGCTCTATTCCCCCAAAAGGACTGCCCCCATCCCAGTTTCAACACCACAAATTATTTGTAACTCACTGCAAATGTTGATCTTCAATCATTCTGTCACAATAGTACCCCAAATAATACCAAGGTGTCTGATTAAATAGTCAAATTCACCAGGTTGTCCATCTATAAGGGCCTTTACCCACGGGAGACATGGGAATAAACAAAGCGAAAATGCTAAATTCTCGCCTCTGAATATTGCGCTTTAAAACTACCAGGATCCTATTGACCCAGAGCAGCGTATGGCAGTCTGTTTGTATAGCCCAAGCTATACTTGTAGACTGTATTTGATGTAGTTTTTGACAAATTTAAATGTTGACCTGATGGTGGCGCTAGAGGACACATTAAGGCAGTGGTTCTCAAACTGTGGGGCGCGCCCCTCAAGTGGGGCGCTGAGGTATTACAGGTGGGGTGCGGGGGGCAGTGCGGAGAACTTCACATATTACAAAAGTATGTGTAAATGTTTACGCTACGGTTGCGGAGTGAACAGGTTACGCTTGCGCATGCGCGATCGCGGCGTCCAAGCTCCTATTCGACTCACGTGTAAATGAAGAGCTCGTAAGGCTTCTGAGCAGTTACCTGACAGAACACGGGCTGAAATGGGAGAGTTGTGGGTTTCTGCACAGATGGTGCGCAGACCATGGCAGGGAAAAGGAAGGGCTTGCAGCCGCTGATCAAGAGTGTCTCCAAATGTGCAATGGACACACTGTCATTCACAGAGAGGCGCTAGCAGCCAGACAGATGTGCCGTGAACTACACAAGGTTTTGACCGATGCTATCAGCGTGGTCATTTTCATAAAAACAAGACCCCTGAATGCACGACTGTTTTCCGCACTCAATGACTTCACAGCGAAGCTCGGTGGCTCTCACGAGGAAAAGTGTTGTAGAAGAAATCCGTCATACGCATTACATGTCATACAGGACAGTACAATACAATTGAAATTGTACACATATTATCAATGCACATATTATTCTGCAAAGAGGAGGTGGACTCATTTATCATTTATTTTATCTTTGTAACGTTACATATGCATATACTTTTTGGAGTCAAATGTATTAATTCAAATTCAAATTATAAATTTGCTGATGTATAATTTCTAATGAAATTGGCCTATCAGTGACATATTTGGAAAGCTGAATGAATTAAATCAGTGGTTTCACTGGGAAGCTGGAGATGTGGGACAGGCAACTCGATCAAGGGGATATTGATTCCTTTGAGAATCTGAGAGAATTTGAACTAATACTGATACAACTTGATGGCTCACACATATCTGCACTAATTGTGTTGTTATTGTTTTGTAAAGATATTTAGTGTAAAACTCAGTAAAACTCTTTATTGACAAATATTTGAACTTTTAGTTTTTCAGAGGTTGCACTTTATTGTTATTATCTTGAAAATATATTCAGTGCCAAACATGTAAATTGCAGCCACAATAAGCTATTTGCCAAATATTAGTTTTTTTTTGCACAACTTTATATGCATTGTTCTAACAAAGTGATTGAAGTTTTTATTTGTTTTGTCTGATGGAGCAATCTGGTTTACTTGAAAGTGATTGCTATTTTCTTTATTCTATTATTTAAAAAAAAACACAGATGGAGGAGTTACAAAAAGTTTTTATTTCAATAAAAATTCAGCATGGACCATTTTGTTACAATTTTGTTGGGGCACGGAATTTTTTTTAAAAGTTTGAGAACCACTGCATTAAGGGATCACCAAATACATTAGGATTCATTACTGGATAATCAGAAATGTCCGCACACAGTTTTGTGCCAATCCATTCAGTAGATGTTGAGATATGCCACATGAGAACTAAATATCTCAACCTGCTTGTGGTGCTAAATGGGGACCATGAATATTTGTACATAATTCAAAGTGAAGTCAATTTATTTACATATTTCATGTAAATCCATCAAATTATTGTTGAGCCATTTCAGTCTGGACCAAAGTGGTGGACCGAGTGAGCAAATTACCATTCCTAGAGCTACACCACTGGTGTGGATAGGAACAGAAAAAAGATGTCCACTTTGTCTGTAGTATTGAATGAATAGGTTATAGGCCAATGCGCATGGTGTCACAATGCCTTTAGTATGGATCCTCTGGGGACCATGAATACCTGCAGCAAATTTCACGGCAATCCAATGTCAGTACAAAATGTCACGGCAATCCATTCGATAGTTGTTGACACATTCCACTCTGAACCACATATACCAACCTCACAGTGGATCTAGAGGAGACGTCATGAGATCACATGATCTGGGGGACCATAAATGGACAACATGTCATGGCAGTTGTAAGATTTGTTCAAAGCTCTGGGTCCCGTGGCTGCAGGAAATTCAGGATTCAATGAGTTAAAGTTTAACAATATTTAATGGCAAAGATAATACTCATGTAGCGTTCACGATCGTGTGGCCAGAAAGGAGGAACTCTCCACAGACGGACTGCAGCTCCCAAGGAGCACCAGACCGGGGCTGTCTTGAGTCTCCAGACCAGTAGAACCATGTTCCCCAGAACAAATGCTCGGTCGTTAGTATAATAAAACAGTGATCCTCTCTTATGTTTCATAATACATTCCTCCGGAATATTCCTCAGAATATCCCAAATTAATTATCATAACTTTCTTTATGTATTAATTTAAAACATAACCTCTCTTATTTACATGTGCAAGTATATATAAAATCCACTACAACTCAACACAATCCATCCTATAGCTGTGGGATCTATTAGTCAATACACATGTACGTATATGTATCTTTCTGATCTGCACTGGTAACTTGCACATCAAAGCCCCTGCTCTGTAACATTAATCATTTATATCCTCAGTGATCATATTTATTGGGGGGGGGGGGGGGGTTCTATCTAAAATGGAATCAACTCAGGGTCAGTGAATAATGAATAGAAGAGATTGATGCTGTCATTTGTTAGAAAAAGTGGCCTTAAACAGGAAGCGTATGAAGGAATGCTTCGACGGGCATGCCAAGGTATTACGGAGGTTTTATTATGGATCCTCAAACTACTAAATAAAGTATAAGGAAGTTATAAAACCCACGCTCCAGTTATTTCACTGCATATCCTCATTAGACAACTTTCTATCCTCACCCTCAAGACTGAAGCAGATTTAATGATAGTAGGGATCACAGCTTTATTATCCCCCGAGTCTCATTTCACAGTTCTTACTCTCTCCCACTGACACACAGACATCAGATCGTTGTGTCAGCAGGCATCAGAGAGTGGACACAACGTGACGATGACGGACACGATGTAACAAGGGCAATCTCTAAAGCAGAAGTTGCAACCGACATACTGACTTCCACATTAGGACGGCCCCCGATTACACTCTGTGTAGGAAGTAATACGAGCTGCTCGGTTTACACCAGACACGTTTCATATCCTGTAAACTCTCCCGTTTTCAACTTTGGACATTCGCAGCGCTGCAAGCAGAGTTTAATAATTCATAGCAACGTTTATACTTCAATGTATTCAAGAAATAGCAATTTGAAACGCTAAACATTATATATTTTAACAGGAAGAAACAAACTCCCTTGAATACATTTGACTTTAAAATAATTATGAGGATGTCACAAATGTTTGGCATTTTAAACTGGGTTTTTACCAAGTTTCTTTTTATTTTATTTACTTTGCCAAACTGACACAAATAGCTGGAGGAAAATGTAATCTGCTGTTTTTAATATCATAATTATAATTGCTTGGGAGGATTCGTCCAGTTTGATGTATTTGGAGTAGCAAAATTAACACAACCACAACCCAGATATGATCCGGATCGGATTAGTAGATTATGTAACTGCAGCAGGGACAGAACAAGCATTTTCTCGGGAATTCAGGTAAAAGAAAGAAAATGTGAGGGAGTAACTCACCAGAAGTATTTGTCCATTAATCCTCAGTCTGTTGACGACAGCAGCACATTCCTGCATTTTGTTCTGATAAACAATAAACACATGTTTTTTTACTGTCCTGAATTCACATTTAACTACACAAATGTCATCTTGTGTCACCACCTATTTATGTTTACACTTACTTCAGCTGTATATTTCTGAAGAGAAATACTCAAACATGATTAACGTTCGCTAGAATGAACTTCTGAACTTTTAAATGGTTAGGAAATAGGTCCATTAGCATGGGTTTTCTGGTAGCTGCCTTATTTTGTCTCCTATTTTTTCTTGTACTCACCCTGCTCAAAAAGAAGGCTACTCGCGCCTGGTCCCACCCTTCAAACTCCTCTCTGGATGGCAGGTTCATTTTTTGGCTCGACAGGGAACCTCTGAGCAAGAGTGTGCTTTTGGAAGTACGGTAATAGCCTGACCCGTCACGCACCGCAGCTCCAACACACCAGCCAGCTTTAACAGGGAGAAGTACACGCTGGGAGGTCACCTCATTAAATCCAAGACATACTCTCCGTCTCCCTCCTCTTCATCCATAAGTAATGTGGCAATTCATGGTATTCTTTTAAGAAATAAAATACAAATCTGGGGACCCACAGAAGGGAAGCAGAGACTTCCTCAAAGTCATATATAAAAGTCTTGAGAAACCAAAGTGTCATAATAGAGCATGACTTGATATTTCACCATTCCGGGTCTCGCTTCATTTACAGTCAAGCCAGAGTGAATTTATTGTACATTTATTTTCATCCCACGGTGTAATCTTATTTGAGTTCTGACACCAGAGAGGGGAAAGATTGCTGAAGTGGTAATAATAGCAGCACTTTCTTTAATGAGTCGTGTAGAGGGTTCGTTCAATCAACTTTTGGAAAATTCTCATCAAGCCAGGAAATAGGGTGTTTTTTTGTTTGCTGTTGTTGTAGCATCTCTCATACCAGGACTATGACTGTGGTTATGCATCTCAGGAAGAACAGAGATCTAAAATAAAATCTAAATATGATCAAGACCAAAGATGAAATAGAATTTTGGGAGTTTTAACAGACAATGAATTTGAGTCGTATATGTTGAAAATAAAAATAACAATGCTAGATTTGAGAATTTGATTGTTATTTTTTGGATGTACCAGGCAGTACCAGGTCTCTCAGCCTTTGAAAAAAAAAAGAGGACGTTGTCTAACTTGTGATTGAAGATGCTGTATACAAATTTGGTAGCAGCTAACGTTGCATTTCTTTTGGATGTATGACTTTGGCCACCATGGTCTCGTTTGCTGGAGACATAGGCAAACAGCTCTGTCACTAAGTAACAAGACAATGTGTCATTTTAACACTTGGTTTTTAGCAGTATGCTAAGCTAATCTGCTGCCGGTGTTAGCTACAAGTATGGAGAGAGACCCAGGAGGGGATTAGCTTCCATTACATTTTCACTACTTTGAGTTTACAGCACCCAGCACTGTTAAAGTGAAAAAGTTACTTAAGACATGTAGTTTCCCATTATACCACAATGTTTGGTTTAAAAGCATGTATCAAAGAAATAAGATACAATGTTTTTATTCGTGAGCTTTAAAGGCGCTGGTATGCATATTTTTGAACTTTGGAGAGAGACAAGTGCTTCCCCCTGGTGCCAGTCTTAATCCTAAACTAACTACATGAGCTCATTTAATTCTCAGCTAAATAAATAACAGTTCAGCCCAACTTCAATGTTTTGTGAGATATCTTGATTTGCTTTAGAGAGTATGAAGTATGAAGTTTTTGTGTTCTGAAACAGTGTGAAAATCTTTTATTCAAATCTTAAACTCAAATAGAATTAGACTAGTCCCTTTTCTCAGTGGAAGATCGCAATTAGTTTATTTTCTACGTTTTCCAATTATTTCCAGTAATAGTGTGCATGTGGTTGATCCCCTCATTACCCAGCACCAAATTGAATCCTCCCTAGATAACGAATACAACCGTAAAACACAACCACGCACTTTCTTAACACGTGCAAAGTAATAAAGACCATCGCCCAATAAAGCAAAAGGAAACTATTACTTTTTTTTATCACTTTGTATTGTTAGCGGGTTATTTCTTCTGGAGAGGCTTGTTAGGAATTTCTTCAGCAGGAAAACTGGATAGTAACACCCAACATCACCTTCAGGCTGTGTTTTTCTTTGAGAATTAATTGATTTGAAAATATTTAATGTCACATTTTTATCTATCTCAGGTTCAATAAATCGATAGATGAGTTGACTTTTAACCTCTTATCATCCAGTTTACACGTGTGTTTCCCTGTAAGTAGCTTTGAAAAAGCACTAAACAATATTTATACTGACAATGACTTTGAGTATTTCATTGTTTTAGATGAAATCAGCATTGTATATAACTTTGCATCTGAAACAAACTAATAACCGCGGTGGTGTAAAAAGTCCAATATTTCTCTCTTAAACAAGTGGAGAATAAAGTAATATAAGTGCACAATCTCACTTGCTGTCACTTTGACTCTCTAAACCAAATTGACCACGAGGCCTGCTACCGTGCATCCTGTCATAAAAGTTGGATTGAGAAATTGGGTTTGTTGCTCTTTGCGGCGATTGCTGCTGGCGGTTGAAGAGTCATTTGTCTTATTGACGGTAGAATTTCATCTGTCTCAGTTTGAACGGTGGCCAGCACCCTCATATAGAGTTGAGTGATTGGGGAGGGGGGAATAATCACACAATTAGTCACCCGTTAACCCTCAGAACCCCACGCTAATGAGAGTAGCCTAATACATTCTGTCTATAGCTGACAGAGGCAAGGTGCGCCTATCAAAGTGAAGAAATGAACAGAGGCTTTGTAATTGGAGTAAGACCCCCCCCCCACCCGCTTTCGCCTAAATCAACAAATCATTCCTCTTTGGTCTACTGAAGCGCATGCATTATTGTAGATAATTACAGCCAAGTGACATTTAAACCTTTTCTTTCGTATTATTGACCGCTGTTGCGGAGGAAATCAAAACAACATGAAGCAATGGCTCATGTTGTAATTACCTCTTTGGAAAGAAAAAGGAATAGACAAGTTCAAAAACATTAAATCCATTTCCATGTTCCCGATCACTGCACATGCAGTTCATTTTCGCTAGATAAATGTTCCTAATCATCAATGGCCTGCATATACAGTACCTGTGTGTGTGTGTGTGTGTGTTTGTGCGCAAAGGCTGTGTGTGAGCTTGTGGGATCTCGGGGGAAATGCCCACAAAGGTTCTCATTTTTAGGCAGCGAGCTAATTAAAGCGGTGGAGCAGATGGCGCAGACTCGGCCTGGACATAATGAGCCGGTGAGTGGCGAGACGAGCCGGACATGGCAGACGAACCGGACATGGCAGGACAGCTGTGAGGGGTTTGCGAGGTGACCGGAATTGAGGCGTGTGTCCCAGGAGCTTCGCTCCACTCCAGCCAAGAGAGTGGAGTCACAACTGCACAGAAAACTTTGAGCCGCTTTTATTTATTAATTTCTTTGAAGAAGAACCGACTGCAGGTGGGCGTTCAAACATTTGTGCATGCAGAATAACTTTTAATACTGCCATGCCATCAGGGTGTCTTTTATTCATCTTTCATTCGTCTCTCCTCCATCCTTAATCGTTCGATCTTTGGCAGGTGTTTTTTTCGGTAAACACCAAATCCCTCAACACCTGTTGCCAGCTTTTCCTGTCTGCCAACTCTCACCAACCCTGCTCTAACTGACACACCGTTGTGTGCACAGCAGTTGGGCAAATAACAAAACAGCTCCAACTGTGAAATAAACAACGGTGGCTTTACCAGTGTAAAACGTTCTTTTTTATTTGGATGGAAGTTAAGTGGCACACAACAACAACAACAGAATAAAAGGCTCAGAAGAAAAGGCAGACATTCCTAGAGGTGCAGACGTACTTTGGGTAGCTCGCCTCAGAGGAGATGTTCCGATATACCGCTGCGCCCCGTGCGAGGAAAAGGTCGAGACCAGCGGAAGTCTGCACTCCCCGGTGCGAAGAGGTGAAGTTTGAGGACGTTAGGGTGTACCTGGTGGAGAGGAAAATGGGCCGCAGCAGGAGGAGCTTTCTGACCCAGCTGGGCACGTCTAAGGGCTTCATCGTGGAAGACGTCCTCAGGTTGGGAAAAAGAATAAGGTCATGTATAAGGTCAGCTACGAGCTGATGGTAGGAGGCTAGGAGGGTTTTATGTGTTTGATAGGTTTGACCTTGTGGTCAACTTTCAAGGCTTCTTTTGGGTCACTCACAAAGGCCTGTTTGAGCATGGTGTGCTATCTAGCCCCTCGGGCTAATAAGTGCAAAATTGAGGCTTAATTTTCACGCTTTAAATATCCATTTAAAGTCTGCAGGAGTAAATCATGTTACGATTGATTTAACTTAGAATGGGATCCCACAAAGATCAGGCTGTTCCTCTGAGAAAAAAAAACTAAATTGTTAGGACGTTATTGAAAAGAGCCGTTCTCCAGTGAGATTACTCAGTGTTACTTTGTGCCGTTCGTTCTCTTAAGAAAGTTCAGATCCAATTATCTAATTAGAGAGCCACTGTTGTCTCATGAATACTTCATTAGGAAGGGTGAGGGCATCCATCCTGTCTTCGCTACACCTTAGTGGATTTTCCCCCTGAGCCATAACTCACTGCTCCTACATAAATACGTTTAGGATGGGGAAGAAATTGGCAAACTCCACTACCTCTTTTAGAAGAAAAAAAGAAAAAAAGACGAAAAAAAAGAAAACATTGCAAGAAAGGTAAGAGAGCACACACAAACTTTTTTTGAATGAGTTGGGCAAAAACATTTTTGTGAAGTTGCACTTAAGGAGAGATGTTTTGCGAGCTTGTTTCCTTCTGGCTTATTGTGCGGTATTTATGGAAGCAGCATGCCTTTTTCATTTATTTATTTTTTGCCCTGATTTGAAAGCATCTTTTGAATCCCAAGCTGTGAACAAAGCATAAAGCCCCCATTCCCACCCCCCTACTTGTCACACGCAATGCTTCAGATGAGTCAGTTTCCCTTTGAGGCCGGCGATCCTGTCGATGCAGTCTCCCGTTATTTAAATGTCCACTTTATTTTTTGGGGGCCGGGCAGCTCAAGACTCAGACTTTGAGCTCCTCTGATGAGCAAGAGTGTGTGTGTGTGTCTGTGTGCGTTTCTTTGCTTCTGTTGTCGCAAAGATCAATTTGACTTTTACAAATTTACAGTAAAGCCAGTTTACCCAAATGTATGTTCCTTCAAGGTAAAAGATTGAAGTTAGCATTTGATTTTGGTTAATAAAGGGTCCTCACGGATATAATAAATCCAACGTGCGTGTGTGTGTGTGTGTGTTGGTGCGCAAGTGTTTAAATGCTTGTCTAAGTGTGCCTGCCAGCCGCACGCCAGCATGGCCATGGCTGCATTCCCAGAAACACAGCTTGAGCGCTCCTACGGTTACACTTGGCTTGATACAATTGTTTGAAACCAACAACAGGAAGTAGAGCGTGCACGCCTCAAACTGACATTAATTCTGCAAGCCGACAAAACTGATATCAGCTGCAGTTTGATGTCAACACCTTCTGCATCCAGTCTACTCATACACAAGTTATAGGTAGACGGCCTTGAGCATAAGGTCGGACACAACGCATGCAATCCTCTGTGCATCACACACACACACACGTCTGATGCACATGAATGTGGATAGTAATATCGACATGTTTCTCCCGGCTGATTGATGAGCTGCAATGAATGCTCTTTTACGAATGACTAACGTTAGTTTAGTTCGTTTCAACTTTAACCCTGTGTTGGCAGTCGGAGGGCTGTCCCCGCCCAGCTTCTATCAATAAATTGCTGCTATATATATATATATATATATATATATATATATATATATATATATATATATATATATATATATTTTTTTTTTTTTTTTTGCAATACCTTCTTGCTGACATGTAAATTATATGATTACACAATTATAGTTCTAAATTGGATATTTGACGCTTGTGTTGGCAGGGCAGCTCACCTGACACCAACGGACACACCTGGCCTTCGTGGCACCGCTGACCACTCTGTCTGCTTCTCTCTGAAAAATCATTTTTTCAACATTTTTATTTTTTATTAGATAATAATTATGCAGGGAGTGCAGTTAGTGACAGTGTGGGCTCCCGGGTACCTCTGACAGCTTGATGGGGTATAGCAGCAGGGGACGGGGTATATCAAAGGGTACATTTGAAATAGAATCATCCTTCTAAAGTTGAAGCTCGTTTTATTATGATTTTCTTATACATACATACATTCAATTCAATTCAGTTTAATTTGTATAGCCCAAAATCACAAATTACAAATTTGCCTCAGAGGACTTTACAATCTGTACACATACGACATCCCTGTCGCAGAACCTCACATCGGATCAGGAAAAATTTCCCAAAAAATAGAAAAAACCCTTTCACGGTGAAAAAAGGGAAGAAACCTTCAGAAGATCAACAGAGGAGGATCCCTCTCCCCGGATGGACAGAAGCAATAGATGTCATGTATACAGATGAACAGCATTACAGAGTTACATAAACATTCAATGAATATGACAGAAATGTATAAAAAATTAGTAGGCATGGACCACGATCCAGATTTCTACAATCCATGAAACAGAAGGAGAAAGAGAGGAGGTGGCGGCAGGGCGCATCAGCAGGGCCATGGCAGGAGGCCGGGTTACGGAGGCAGGAGGCCGGCCCACCAGGCAGGAGGCATCATGAAAGAAGCCAGACCAATGAGGTTGGCCTTTAAGGCAGGAGGCACAGAGAAGGAGGCAGGGCCATTGGGAAGGAGGCCAGGTCTATGCCAGAGGCTGGATGTTTTCCAGGTTGGATGTGAAAGACTAAGAACAAGGCTTTCAAATGAGTTGTAGTTTAATTTAGGTTTAGGATTCATAGGCTTGAGTCAAAGGTGGCTGCTACTCCACCTCCTCGGCCGGTGCCTCGAGGAATGTGAGTATTAATATGACTTGGAGGAGTTGATTCATTTAGGCTGACATATTCTTCATTGCTCAGCCAGGTTTCAGTAGGACACAATAAATCAATGTGATTGTCTGATATTAAATCATTTACTAATACAGCTTTAGATGACAGAGATCTAATATTTAAGAGTCCACATTTAATTATCCTGTTTTGTTGCACTGCTGAAATAGTGTTGATAACCTTTATTAGGTTTCTGGCTACTTTTGATTTAATTAATTTAAATGGCTGTTGGACAGACACAGTCTCTATAGAGTTTTGGTGGGTAACTGCTCGAATGGAATTGCAGAGAAGGGTGTAAGACTACAACTCTGCTTCTCCTTCCTGATCTGAACCCTGGGTTGTCATGGATTAAGTCAGTTAATCAACTTGGCCATGTTTGCAGAAATGAGACGTGCTCCATCCAGAGTGGGATGAATGCCATCTCTCCTCATCAGATCAGGTTTTCCCCAGAAAGTCTGCCAGTTATCTACGTAGCCCATATTGTTTGCTGGGCACCACCTCGACAACCAGCGGTTGAATGCGGCTATACATGTCATCATTGATCAAATTGGGGAGAAGGCCAGAGAAAATGTTAAATGCATTTTCTAGGAACAGTGGGGCTGCTGTGAAGCACCCGGGGAGCAACTTGGGATTCAGTGTCTTCAAGCCTTTCGCTTCGGGGCAGCAACTGCGGTAACTGTCACAAGCTGAATTGATCTACCGTAGCTGGCCAGGTAATTCAAACGCCGTCTCCAGCCAGCTTTTAATATTTTCAGCCCACCTTCAAAAATAGACTGAGGCTATTGCAAGTGGTTTGCATGTGGAGAAATCCAAAGCTAGTCTGTGATTGGACATCACAGTTGGGCCAAAAAGCTCATCAGATGGTCAGTTGGTCCATTTCTCACGTTGTTTGTATGTGACGTCTCGGTCGACTGGGCACGGAAGCAGCTCCTATTGTGTGATTTTAACAATCATTGAATGTCATTCAATTAGGATATGTATTCGTTATAATCTATTTACTACCAACAACGAGCAGTGGAGATGAATCTTGGGACTAGCTGTAGAAGGCAAACGGTTGAAGCCTGGCCATGGTGTAAAAATATGTCATGGACACACTGCGTCTTGGATTGGCCTGTTGGATTTCACTGAGAGGAATAGGAAGGTATCTGCTGACATGAGACGAGACACGAGAGAGAGAGAGAGAGAGATTTGATTTTTGAAAGACACTTTATTCACACATTCATAATTTTACAATGTGTTTTTTTTTTTTAAATCACAGGTCTTGTTTTTAAAAAAATAAATAAATCATCTGATAAAAAACTGCGCAAACACCAGCTCCTCTTCCACAACAGAACAAACAAGGTTTTTAAAACACCAACGTTGTTTAAAAGCATGCAAGTCTCCAATGTGCTTATAAAAACGGCAGAGGCTGACCACCACCATTATTACCACCATCACCATTATTACCACCAATATTACCAGCATCACCCTCACCCATCCCACTCACCTCACTCACACCACTCACACTCAGCTCAGGCACTGCAGCAGCAACCCTGCGCCGCGGCGCTGGAATGGGTCGCCCAGACGCCACGGCCGCAGCCGCACCCCTGACCGGAGATGTGAGCGCCGCCGCACCTGCGCTCCCAGTCGGAGCCGCCGCGGTTCCGGTTGAGTATCATATACAAGTATCTGCGGTGGGACACTACGTGCTTCAGCAACTGATCTTTACACCCAGACAAGATCTTCCTGATCGGGGAAACCACCTTCCCGTGTCTGGAGAGCTCTTTGCTGAGGAACTCGTCGGTGATGAACGGAGGGACATTCGATACAAGGACTCTAGTAGCCGGTTGCTACTACGGACAACGGAAACACCTGGACAAACAAATCTTTCACCGTGAGGCCCGCCTCCACCACACGGTTCACCTTCTCCTTCACACGGTTCACCTTCTCCACCTGGTCCAGGAAGATGACCACGGCGCCGTTCATGCGCGCGGCCGACTTAATGCTGCTGTGCCCGACCCTTGCCCCCACAGCCATCCCGATGTCCTCCACGCTGCACAAGAAAGCGACCGAGATTTTGATGCCGTGGTTCCTCGTGAGGTGGGACAACGTGTCTCCATTTACCATGGCGTCTGACACCGACTGGCGAGACACCGGCAGGAACAAACAAACACCCAAAGAAAACCCATAAACTACCGCAAAAATACACAACTCACAACCCAATCTACGGTGAAACCCAACCAATAAACTAAATTAAATTAAAATACATAACTACGGGAAATAAACAATTCGAAAAAAGATCCGCTCACTCAGCAACTCACTCACACACGCAAACTCCCAGCATGCACCGAGAGAGAAAGAGAAAGAGAAAGAGAAAGAGAAAGAGAAAGAGAAAGAGAAAGAGAAAGAGAAAGAGAAAGTGAAAGAGAAAGAGAAAGAGATAGCTCTCCCTATCAAAGCTCATTGACTTTAGCCCGTCTTTGTGTCTGGGCTCCCACTGATTCCGGGAAGTACAATCTGGTACTGGGCTTGCATTCTCGCTCATTTGCATGTCAATCTGCCGTTTCACATTCTATACAGCTATATGCGCAAGATAATCATCCAAACTTCAGGGGCTGGATTATATCTAGGTGAACATGGCACGAGGAGAGAGTGTCTTCTTTTTCTATGATCTTTATCTGCGTTCCACCAGAGCAGCTCAACCCCTTGTGAGTTTAGAGTGGAGTCACTAATACTGCGGTTAGACAACTGTTCACGGCATAGAGATTTTGAGCTTTTGGAGATAAAAGCTTTGTCCCTGAGACACCTCAAATGCAATAATGATAATGATGAACTTTATTTATATCGCACCTTTCATACAGGCACAGTTGGTGCAGCTCTAAATGAAGAAACAAGAGAATATATGAAAACAGGCAAATTAACAAATTGTGCAAATTGTGTGAAAAAACCTAGCAGAATGTGAAATATGTCTTGTTTATCCACGTCTTTGTGGTGGGAAGGGTTTCTTTCTTTTGTAAACACGTACCATCAGAGGCCGGAGCGGGTATGCCGAGCAGACCGAGGATTAGTTTCACCAGTGATTTGGTCAATTAGGCCCCAGCCTGAGCTCTGCTGGGACATCTCTTAAAGAGTCTTTCCAGTGATTTACCCACGCCAGGAGAGAGGAAGAGGAGGAGCGTGCCGAGGGTAATTATGCACGGCTGGGCGCCCTGATTGGGTACGGTAATTAGACTCAGTGGGAGGAAGCAGAGAGGGAGGGGGCCACGATAAAACGTCTGTCGAGAGGAGTCTCGGCGCAGGGAGGGAGGCACAGTGGGTCCGTGCTGATTGTTGTTCACCAAGTGTTGATCCCCAAACAGCACGGGCAGGACCATGATGCTGAGATCCGAGCTGCAATTCAAAAGCCTCTCTTGAACCTCTGGACTCTCTAAAGACTGCCGAGATGAAACCCAGGAAATGTATCTTTGGTAAATCAAACGGTGAAGGAAATCCTTCACAACAATTCAAGGCTTCCTGGGAATCCAAATACATGAACACGGCATCAAAGCTTTTTTATATGGACATTTTTACTTTTTTTTACTACCAGGCCCCAAACACGTATTTTCTCGATCAACTCCTCGCTCGGATTGGTTTAGTCATACATTAACATATTATTAAATTAAGACAGTTTTGGTGCGTTCACATTTTTTAGGATTCCTGTGTTTTTTCTTCTCACTGGGAAAAGGAGACATTGCATGCGTCCGTCCACCAATCAGAATACAGTAACATCTTATTCCAAATCAGATGGGCGTGTGTTGCGGTCGGCCGTCTGTCAAATCTGATCAAACCACACACACACTTGATGATGCACATTAGTTATTAGTGTTGAAATTATTATTATGCACATGTAATGTTATAGATAGGTACTAGAGTACTTGAAATCAGGGCATAAAGAAGCTGTAATCAACACTTTGTATTAACAATGGATCACTACTTAAATACTTGAAAGGGGGTCTCTGATTGTGTTGAATCCACTGATAATTATAACAGAGCTTCATTTATTTCAGCTCGTTTTTTTGGTTTTCTGGCTCACTCTCACCACTCTCGTGATGTTTTCAGTGGCAGCGGTTTTCAGCAGGCAGCGTTTTTTAGCATTTAGTGTTGGTGGAGACCAAAACAGAGCAAAAAGAGAGCACATAACCTACTTTAATCCGCCAGGTAGCCAGAGTGACACCTAAGGATTGCTGATGTTGCTTTGTGTCATATCAACTTTGAAGCTCATAATACTCGTCTGTGTTGGGTTTACAGCTTTTTCCAACTGCTCTCAAATGAATTACAGCTTAATTGCTTTGATTTTTATGTTGCGCTCCTCTGGTTCCCATACAGATGCTTGAAATGTAAAACAGTTCTACACTTATTGACGCTTTAACAGAATGGAATGAAGCCATAAATGGAACAACGAACCTCATGACAGTTTGTATTTCTCTTCTTCCGTCTCCATAGCGACAAGGTCACTCACGTGGTGTCAGAGAATAGCCAGGCTGCATCGCTGTGGAAGTGGCTGAAGGAGTGCGCATCGATGGATCTACCCAACGTGCATGTGCTGGACATCAGCTGGTTCACTGACAGCATGAGAGAGGGGAGACCTGTTGCCGTGGAGACCAGACATCTCATTCAGGTGTGTGTGTGTGTCTGACAGAAAACACTTTGACAGATATAGGGCAAACACTAGATGGCACTACGAACCAAACAGGAGGCTTTTCATTGAGCGTGTTTCCACAAAATGAAACGGTATACTAAGGCATGCGCATGCACTATAAACACAGTTAGAGGGGAGGAAATGCATATTGTGAGGGCATTTCCTCCACATCAATAGATACGTCTTGTGATGCTTCCTCTCCCAGCAAAATCTATGATGCCAATCCCCCGACAGGGAGCACTTAAAAACAGGACACATCTAACTTCCCTCTCCCTCTGCTCATTTCACTTCACCTCGCCGACAGCAACAGAAACATATCGCGTGGGGAGAGTCAAACAACCCCGTCAGCTGGACACCAGGGCTCGGAGCGGCCCACTGACTGAAACACACACACACACACCCACACACATATTTACCATCGTGAACCGCCTCACGAGGGCCTGGCAGCGTGTATGGATTCTAAAATAAAGAGATATTTCGCTGTCCCCAAGTCACGTTTGCCAAGCTCCATCTACGTTTCCTCCCTAACTGCCTGTGCTGTCATGGGAAACATCCCTCCATGAAATGGGCTTTCGTCTCGCTTGGCGCAGCCATGTGAGCGCGGCGGCGCCTCCTCGCCGGCTGCATCATTAAGCGACAAGGCTAATGATGCCACGCTGACATTTATTGACCCATCTCCCCAGGTAACCCACAAGCTCACTTCTCATTTTGCGTCGCAGTTCCCCTCCGAAAACCGGCGAGGTAACGCGCGGTGGCATTTATGTGTGCGACTCTTCCAGGAGATTGTTTTTATGAGTCATAAATCCATTTAAGGAGGTACCATGTAGAGATAAAATATTCCCCAAACAGGCCACTTCTTGGGCACATTTGCCTGCAGCTCTTCTTGATAGTCTGGAAACGCAATGTGTTTTGGCGTCATAAATATTTTACACCAAGTCAGGGAGGAATTTCAAGTATTAAACCGTTGAAATGTAATATTTTCCATTATATGCCTTGGCTGGAAGAGAGGCTGTTTAGCCTGTTTAACTGGCGAGGTGGTAAGAAGTAGGAATATGCTGTTTGAAAGGAACGGAAACGGGAATGATTGCCAGGGATTTACAGTTTGCATCATGGTTTGTGAACACTTTTTCGCACTCACTCCTCCGAGGATGTTTGTGGGTCGGTGTGTTGGTGCGACGCCCCTTGGAAGGTGGAGGCTCGTTGACCTTTCCCCATCTTAGTGGCCCAAGAGGATTTCATTAACATTAACTAAGTGCACCTGTCCTCCTGCGTTACCTTGAAGGCTGGACACGTCCCAGAGTGTCTCCGCGGGTTTCGGAGGAGGGAGCAGCAGGAGCGGGCCCGCAGCGCTCACTGCAAGCGTGTTTAGTGACCACACAGCGAAGGTGAGGGGGACACCAGATACAAGCCTGGGCGGAAGCCACGTTGCCTCCGAGATCAGCCCGAGAGCTTTAACTTCCACAGAGTTGCAGCCCAGATGGGGAAAACCAGCCCCCGCATGCTGATTGCCCAGTTGCTGTCTGGACCCACAATCCCATATTGGATGAAACAAACCCGCAGCCGAGGTGGAAAAGCCTCAATGAAACTGTTGTAATTAGGAGTTAGAACATACAAGTCAGTTTTACTTTTGATTGGCAGAATATATTGTCCTGTCAAATACTTTCAAAGTTATTCTTTTTCTTTTATTCTTTTTTTTATTTTTTGGGGGAGAAAATTATGATTTTTCTTTTTTAATGAATTTGATTGATGCAGCCCAGTAGCGTGAAATGTACCAGCTCTTTTACATTATCTTTTTTTGAGACACCCCTGTTCCATCCGCAGCATCAGCCCCCACGAGTCAACACGCTCCTCTTCCTCCCCGCTTCTCTTCCTCTCCCATCCTCTTCCTCCACGTTCCGTATCACTCTCCCGCCCCTGATTCATGGGTAATTTTATGGACACAATGTTCCCTTTTGTGATGTCTAATTGTCTGCGAGAATATTAATATTACATTGGTAATCCGTTTGACATATTACAAACGGGGATCCGTTTCTCCAGAGAATGAAAAAAAAAGAAGAAAAAAGGCAATTTACAGGAGGCAAATTGGATGATGGCAAGCAGATCTGTAATGCCACGGGTTAGGTAGCGTAATGGATTTGGATGCCACCAGACTGTGAGATGAGTGTCATTAGCCTGTTGCCCTGGAGACACGCAGCCATAAAAATAACTTCTCGAAGGCAAATGGCAAAAAAATGTATGTAATTCAATTTGAACTCCTCGCTCTGTGTTGGTGGGGAATAGCCCCACACACATTTACACGTTTAGCCCTATCAACAATATGCAAGAGCTCTGACGTTGAAGGCAACACATGCGTGGGTTTACAAGTCTCTGGTTATCTTTGCACGCAGGATACCGAGCCCACGTCGGCAGAAGGTTCCACGCACACTCTCATGGCCACCGTGTCTCAATACGCCTGCCAGAGAAGGACGACCACAGAAAACAATAACAAGATATTCACAGTAAGGAAAAGTAACCTCACCTCAATGTTATGATTCTTTTTTATCTTTTGGGGGGAGTGAGGGGACTTTTTCACGTTTATTTGAGAGATGACCTGTAAAACAGGTGATGTGTAAAAATGCAGCATGCCTTTTATGACTAAACTATATGGTCCCCTTTGGAGTAAAACCAGCGTGATTGACAGGTCGCTACCACAGAGCTGCCCAGTCGGTGAGTTTGTCCATGTTTTCGTCTTACGACTTTAACCCTTTCACAGTCTGTTTGTTTAGTTTATGAATGTACATTTTAACATTTGTGGTCACCTGAAAACGTTTTACTCAGAGTTCAGTTGGATATAGATATAGCTCCACTCTCTTGCATTACTTCTGGTTTAAAAAAGCTAAGAAAAAAACAAAAACAAGATGGCGACAGCCAAAAGATGGTGACGGCAGTATGCCGAACTCGGGGCTTCAAAAAGGTGCTCCACAAACTAAAGGGCAACATCACATTGACGTTGTCCATTTACTCAAGTGCAATGGAATCATATCGGGATGAAGCACACTAAAAATGAAATAAGAGAATACGAAAGACGTTTGACATATTAAGAAAGACGTTTGTCATTTGTCAAGTATTCACAAAAGATAATACAAAATAATGTGGTTATTTAATATAGCATATTTATTAATTCATTTATTGCATAACAAGAAAAGCATGCTATATCATAACATATATATAATTTTGGTGAGAGTGCCAGCCCTGTTACAGCCTATGACCGTTACATGCTAGAGGCTGTCGCTCTCACTTTCCCATGTAAAAAAAAAAAGAACCGCCTAATCTGTTCTGCTCTAATTGGATGGCCAGCCTGCTTCACTCACCAGCGCTCTGATACAACTCTCCCCAAAATACATTAACCTGCAAATGAGCAGCATCTGCAGCTGTGGTGCTTTGGAGGCGCAACAGCTGACATGCCCACGATCTCTGGCACGGACACACGCCCCCAGGCGCAGTGTGATACGCCAAGATGGCCGACGGACGTGACACTCCTCACAAGCAATGAAGGATCCGTCCCTCGGCCATCTGGTGGTGTGTCTGTGTGTGTGTGTGTGTGTGTGTGCGTGCGCGCGCATGTGCCTTAGAACATCAGGTTCCCGCACAGCATGGGGAAGTGGTTGATCGACTGATTGGCTCAGGTGTTGATGAGTATGGAAGAAAAGCAATTTGAAGATGTCACTTTGGGCCCCGGGAAATTATAACTTTTCACGAATGCCTGACATCTTCGAGACTAAATTAATCTAGGAAACAATTGAATCATAAAACTATTTGTTGAGCATATTTGTATATATGGGTAGCAAAGCCATGTCAAATAGCCTATGCAGTAACGTCACATGAGAACGTGTGTGCCTGCGTGCACTTGGATGCTGTTGTGCGCATGGGCAGAATAAACTGTGTGAATTCCCAGACCAACGAGACGATGGTTGTCTGTTGTTTTTCTCCCGTGAATGCTAGCTACTACGGGCTACTAGCTAACCAATTTGGTGACTGCAAAACGATAGACTGCTGCAGGAATGTCTAACGCTACAGGTTATGGGCCCAGTCAATCAGGCCAAAGGTGGTTCAGACTTTTATTCGAGGGTGATGAGAAAAGTTACGAGCTCTGGGAAACAAGGTTCCTCGTGCACATGGAGTTACGCCGCCTCAGAGAAGTTATCTCGGAAGACCCGGAGATAGCTGAGGGTGACGAAGCAGCTCTCGCGGAAGACGAGGAAAACAACGGTGAGGCATATGCAGAACTAGTGCAATGTCTAGACAACAAGAGCTTGTCATTGGTAATGAGGGACGCAAAACGTGATGGAAGAAAAGCACTGAATATTCTCCGCGAGCACTATGCGGGAAAAGACAAACCCCGCGTTGTGAGTTTGTATTGTGAACTTTCCTCGCTCCATAAGGCTAGCAATGAAACGGTCACGGACTATATTATTCGAGCAGAGACTATATTCACGTCATTAAGAAGAGCAGAAGAGCATATTAGTGATGGGCTTCAGATGGCTATGGTAGTAAAAGGACTACCTGACTCATACAAGCCATTCATCGTGTACATCACTCAGACAAGTGACACTGTAACGTTCGGCGAGTTTAAAACAAAACTGCGAAGTTACGAGAGTACTGAAAAATATGGGAAGAGTGACGTGAATGTTGAAGAAGACAATGTGATGAAGACTAGCGGGGCAACGTGGCCACGAGGAAGAGGAAAGAAAATGGACCTGGCTGATGTCGATTGTTACACGTGCGGTAAAAAGGGACACATGGCCAGGGCTTGTCCTGACGGTTACCAGGTGAGAAGAGAGGAACGAAAATGGGACACACCACACCGAGGAAGGGGACGCAGCCGAGGACGTGGCCGTGACCATGTGAAGAAAGCTGATGGAGAGACAGAGGCAGAGCATACATCTTTCTGTTTCAGGCTGAGTGACTGTCCTACACAAAGAAGAAACAAGAAGGGTCTCATGGTCGACTGCGGCTCCACAACACACATGATCAACGACGCCACAAAGTTCAAAACAGTTGACAAGAGCTTCAGACCCGAGGACCACATGATCGAGCTCGCTGACGGATCCAAGGTGAGCGGGATGGCGAAGATGAGGGGAGACGCCGAAGTCTACTTGCTGGACAGCGAGGGACGACAGGTGAAAACGAGGCTCAAGCAAGCACTCTGCATCCCATCGTTTCCACAAAACATCTTTTCAGTCAAAGCAGCGACAGCCAACGGAGCTGAGGTCCGCTTCAAGGACGGTAATGACTTGCTGGTACACAAGGATGGTACCATATTCAAAATGGATGTGTATGGTAGGCTGTATTACCTTAGCACTGCAGAGGATGAAAATGTTGATGAAGTGTATGGTTGTCATGACATTCAAAAGTGGCATAAGATACTTGGTCATTGTAATTTTTATGATGTTGCAAAATTAGAAAAGGTGGTTGAAGGGATGTCTATAAAAGGGAAACATGACAAGTCCAACCAAAACTGTGAAATATGCACACAGGGTAAATTTACACAAAACAGAAACAGACAGGCAGACGCTAAAGCTACAACCGTACTAGAGCTAGTACACACAGACCTATGCGGTCCTATAGAACCTGCAAAAAAGGATGGATACAGGTATGCAATAGCATTTACTGATGATTACAGTGGGATGATTTTTCCATACTTTATTAAAGCAAAGAGTGACACGACAAAAGCTACAGAAAAATTCATAGCAGATGTAGCTCCAGATGGAAAGATAAAGTGCATACGGTCTGATAACGGCACAGAGTTTACCGGGCAGGAGTTCCAGTCTTTACTGAGGAGTAACTTGATAAGGCATGAGAAGAGTGCACCCTACTCACCTCATCAGAATGGAACTGCCGAAAGAGGTTGGAGAACCTTATTCGAGATGTCTCGATGCATGCTATTGGAGAGTAACCTCCCAAAGCAATTATGGACATATGCTGTACAGACAGCAGCTCAAATCCGCAACAGGTGCTACAGTAAGCGGCTAGAGCAGACACTTTACCGTGTTTTCACAGGAAAAACACCTAACCTATCCAACATGAATATATTTGGTTCTGAATGCTACGTATATCAGCAGGATAAGAAAAAGCTGGATTCTAGATGCAAAAAGGGGATCCTTGTAGGCTATGACAAATATAGTCCAGCATATAACGTGTATTATCCAGAGACAGGAAAAGTCCTAAAACATAGGCTGGTGAAATTCCTCACCAAAGGTAGCGCAGATAGACAGACTCAGACAGATTGTGACATGGGGGGAGACATTGAATGTTATGGAGATACACCATAAAAGATAGTCAACCAGGGTCAGGGACAGCCTGAAGAGGCTGCTGAGGCAGGTCCGACCCAGACAGATAGTACTCAGGGAGAAGAGGGAGAAAAGAGATACCCTATGAGACAGAGAAAGGCTCCAGAATACTTAAAAGAGTACCAGTGTAAAGCTGAGTGTAATAATGACGAATATGAAAATGTAGATTATTTCTACAGAGTGGCTTGTGATGTACCTAAAACACTTAAAGAGGCAATGGACTCTAAGAAGTCAAAAATGTGGGCTGACGCGATGAAAGAGGGAATGAACTCTTTGACAGAGAATAATACTTTCACTCTGACCCCACTGCCAAGAGGCAAACAAGCAGTGGGAGGTCGCTGGGTATATGCAGTGAAAGAGAGCCCAGATGGATCTGAGACTTGTAAAGCCAGATATGTCGCAAAGTTGAGTGCCAACTTGTAGTCAAGTTGAAGGGATTGATTATAAAGAGACTTTTTCTCCGACAGCCAACATGACCTCTGTACGAGCATTAATGCAGGTGGCTGTACAGGAGGATCTTACCCTACACCAAATGGATGTAAAGACTGCTTATCTCCATGCTCCAATAGACTGTGAGGTATACATGGAGCAACCGGAAGGTTTTGAGATCAAGCCAAAAACAGGGGAACACTTAGTGTGTAAACTCAACAAGTCATTGTATGGTTTAACAGTCCGGGCGTAACTGGAACATGTTACTGCATGAGCACCTTACAGAGAATGGTTTTGTGCAAAATGATGCTGATCATTGTGTCTACAGCAGAAAATCTGAGAACGAGAAAGTGATTCTGTTAGTATGGGTAGATGACTTAATCATAGCAGCGAGTAACAACACCTTACTCAGTGATGTAAAAGAAATATTGAAGAGAAGGTTTAAGATGAAAGATATGGGTCCACTTAAACACTTCCTGGGTATCGATTTCAGACAGAATGAGGGAGAGATCAAAATGACACAAAAGAGACACATAGAGAAGATATTAACGAAGTTTGGAATGTCCGAATGCAAACCAAGATCCACCCCATGTGAACAAAAGCTAAACTTTGACAGTGAGGGTGAAGTTATTGATTCAACAGGATATAGAGAGATAGTAGGTAGCTTGATATACATTATGACATGTACCAGACCTGACCTGAGCTGGGTTGTGAATAAACTATCTCAATACCTAGCAGAACCAAAGCAACAGCATTGGGCTACAGCAAAACACATACTGAGGTACTTAAAGGGTACTATAGATCAAGAACTACACTACCAGAAATGTGAGGAAAGCATACTACAACTGGAGGGATATAGTGATGCTGATTGGGCAGCCGATAGGGATGATAGGAGGAGCACAAGTGGATACTGTTTCAGCTTAACTGAAAATGGTCCAGTTATATCGTGGAAGAGTAGGAAGCAGCCAACGGTGGCATTATCCACCTGTGAAGCTGAGTATATGGAACTAGCAGCCACTATTCAAGAGAGTATGCACCTTGTACACCTACTTAGAGGGATAGATGGTAGTAACCAGCATCTACCAGTCAAGATATATGAGGACAATCAGGGGGCGATAGCTTTATCTAAGAACCCAGTATGCAGACAGAGAAGCAAACACATAGATATAAAGTATCACTTTGTACGGTCTGCACACGCTGAAGGGAAAGTATCTATAGAATACTGTCCTACTGAAAACATGGCAGCTGATGTCCTTACCAAGCCAGTGACAAGGGCTAAGTTTGAGAGTTTCAAGGGGTATTTGTTTGGAGAGTAATGTGAACTGACAGATGTGAATGTTTTTGAAGTCTTTAGAACACTGCCAGTATGCAACATGTTTTATTTTGGAGTTATGTATTTTTGGTTTCTATTTACCACTATAGAGAGCTATACACATGTCTTTGAGTGGGAGTGTTGAGCATATTTGTATATATGGGTAGCAAAGCCATGTTAAATAGCCTATGCAGTAACGTCACATGAGAACGTGTGTGCCTGCGTGCACTTGGATGCTGTTGTGCGCATGCGCAGAATAAACTCTGTTGTTTTTCTCCCGTGAATGCTAGCTACTAGGAGCTACTAGCTAACCAATTTGGTGACTGCAAAACGATAGACTGCTGCAGGAATGTCTAACGCTAAACAATTGGAACTATTAAAACAGTAATGAGTCCAATTGCACTGCTGTCACCGAAAAGGAAAATTCACTAAAAGAAGATATAGAGACAATAAAAACACATCAACTTTGATGTACTCTTTGCATTTCATTCATTTCAATTTTGATTCCTGCGAACCCTCTCCGAGGCACCGTCTCAACACCATATTTGGCACAGGATATGAAATCGCAGGTCTGAGATGTGTGTGTGTGTGGGAGTCTGGAGACTCTCTGATGAGCTTATACTGCTATAAAACATGGCTTACCGAAGGCAGTGCCGCTGAATGTACTTAATAGACACACGCACGTGCGTGAACAGAGGCGCAAAAGATGTGCACACCCACGAGCACGTCTCACCTGCTCCGTCTCTTATCCCCTGGTTTCTTTCCACAGCATTAACTCCATAATTAGCAATCCCTCTGAATTTCCCCATCCCCTTAAATTGACTCATTATCCACACAACGCCAGGCCGAAGAATGCTTTCTGATGAGAGAGAATGCTTGTTTGTGATGCGGTCTTGAGGAAGCCACATGCAACAAACAGACTTCTCATTTCCGTTTCAAGGGAGTAGTTGCAGTTTTAAACGCGTGGTTAAAGTTTGTCAAGTGAAACAAAAGAAATCATAAACAATTTAACAAACCTACTTTGTTAGCAGATGCAGTTTTGTTGAATGGGAATGAAATGTTTAGGAGACCAGGATGCCACTGAGGCAGAATGAAATGCATTCACTTGAGATGGTTAATGTTTATTGCTGGCCTCGCCCCCTTCGCCTGCAGCCCAAGTCTCTGTTTGGATATGAGCAACATTAAGCCAATAGACACCGGATATGATCTACTGTATTCCGGCGCTAATGAGGAGCAAGCTATTGATCCACAGCGGTAAAGCGGTCCTCGATCCATCCTGCCGTTATGCTTGATTGCAAGCCACAATAATGATGCAATCCCAGTGAATGCACGTCTAATGAAAACACTTTGGAGAGACACTGCGTCTGTGTGTGTGTGTGTGTGTGTGTGTTGTGTCTTCATGCTGGTGGAGAGTATGGGAGAGTGATGGAGTGGGAACTGAAAAGGTTGATGATTACCTCCTAACCGCCAGAGAACTTTGTAAGGCAAATGATAACCCGAATGAACAAAAAAAGTATCTAATTTCCAACAGAAACAGGCAGGATTTTTCTATAAATGTGATGGTTTTCAGTTCCCGAGAACGGGGAGTTTTTTCCATAATGCAGAAACAACACGCAGAGACGTCGACATTAGCCGCTCGGTGCCCTTGCTGACAAGTCATGTATGAACTCCGCGGTGTTGATCACTCCTTCACGAACGTTGTCGATGCTTAAAAGGTTTACTCTCGCTTATTAGCAAATGAGACGTCAGGGAGCAACATCGCGCTGATGCCAACAGGCTTTTGGAACAACACCACATCGTGGAATACCTTCACTTCAAATGACATCACTACATTTAGTTCATCACTGAGCGGCCACTTGAGGACGTTATCCTCTGAGTCCTCACAGGCTGCTCATCCGGCTCAAACACACAGCAGCGGATGGCCAAGCAACATGCACTGACGTGGGCCCTGGCGAGCCATTGCCACTGTCACCTAGCAACCACAGTCATTTGAGTTTGTCTTCAAGTGCCGTCCTTTTCATTATTTATTAACTATCCTTATATTATTTACAAACAAAAAACAAAGCCCCCGCCAATCCAGCATTTCCACTTCCACTCAAAATCTGGAACCTTTCATATAACTTAAAAAGCTTTGCACAATACATAACATGCAGATGAAAAAGCATCTGTTGGAAATAACTGGAAATAACAAGGTTTTGACTCAAGATTCTTGTAGATTTAAAGGAACAGTGTGCAATTGCAATCAACTGATACACCTCCTTTTTAAAGAGACGGTAAGACGGTGCAAACCCGTGGTAACACCGTTCACCTCACTCAAAGGATTTTACGTGCAAAAAAACAGAGTTACTATACTGATATTCCCTTTCTGCTGATGGATCCCCAACCATTTCACACACTGTACCTTTAAAGTGTCTGCCTGTAGCATTTAAGACTGGTGGACTCTGGTGACCCCCTGAGCGCCTTTATGTAACTACTGCAGACTGCAGAGTGAATGCAAATCTGCATAACTACCACAATAGGGGACCTTAAACTGTCTAAGACAAGCATTTGTGAGGAGGATAATTATTTCTGCGACGGTAAGAGACATCTCTTACCGTCGCAGAAATACATATTCATCGGGAGCAGAAACAGGTCAGTCAGTCAAATTGAAATCTCGCAGCTCAATCAAATGAAGCTCTCTTTGGTGTCGTTCAGCATTGATTTATATGCATGCAAACTTGTGTTTTCCTTTACAATGTATTTAATATTTCCAGCACTAAAAAAGTTATTTATCAGAAATAGGAAAACCGCATTGTAAATCACATGGACATTTGATACAATGCAAATTACTTTAAAAATCCACCATCTATGGAACATGACCTTTCTCAACATTAGGTGGTGCAGATCATTCAATTTGTTTGGACAAGAATGTTAATTTTAAACAATACATATTGTTGTTTATTTAACTCATATATATACATATATATATATATATATATATATATATATATATATATATATATATATATATATATATATATATATATATATATATATATTATGTTGCTTTAAACAAACATCATTTCCCATAAGCCTTAGCCCAGCGGTCCCCAACATTTTTTGAGCCACGGACCGGTTTCGTGTCAGACAATATTTTCACCGACCGGCATTCACAGTGTGGGCGATAAATATGACGTAATAAATATGACGTAATAAAATGATACGACTGGCATAAAGTGCATGAAAATACAACTCACCATGACGCCGAATTAGTGGGAGCCCTGAGCTTGTTTATCTGCAACGAGCCGGTGCCGTCTCGGGGTGACGGGAGACAACGACACCCGGAGTGTGTCCAGTCTGCTCCGGAACTTATTTTTCGTCGCTGCCAAGCTCTCCAAAGACGTTTTTTTTTAAAACTAATTTTCTCTAGCTTGTGGGTTTGCTATCACTCGAATGAGGATGAATGCATTAAGAGAGCCGGATATTGTGGCATCTGTAGCTCAGTGGTGAGCAGGTTTGTCCTTCAATCAGAGGATCGATGGTTCGATCCCCGGCTCTGCTAGTCCATGTCGATGTGTCCTTGCGCAAGACACTTAACCGCAAAATTGCTCCCGTAGCTGTGCCTACGGTGTATGAATGTTAGTTACTGTTGATGTGCAGGTGGAACCTTAGCTCCTCCCATCAGTGCATGAACGGGTAAATGATGTCATGTAGTGTTAAAGTGCTTTGAGTGGTCGGAAGACTAGAAAAGCACAGTACCATTTACCATATTGGGCTGCCAGGTTCTCGCAGTGGTCACTTGTGGTATTGCAATGGAATAATCCCCTTAATAAAAGAGACGTATGAAAGGAGACCTCCTCCTACTATAAATAAAGTAAACTAGCAACTCTCATTGTTATGACCAAGGTTTTTATACATTTGTAAAACTTCCAAGAGCCTGGAAAAGGGATTTTACCGAACCCACAGACAGGCTTGCTGTTTCCGCTTGCTTTCAGTCTTTATGCTAAGCTAAGCTAATGGCCTCCTTGCTCCTGCATCTACTTACATTCAAACCATGACTTCACCTGCTGCGACGCTTGATGAGGCACTGTGCAACATCTGGATTTGTGTAACAAGCATCACTTTAAATGATAACCATTGCTTGTTTTGGTTGAAGGACAAAGAATGAACACATAAAGTTGAGCAATTTTAACCTCTCCCAAAAATTAGTTTTTAACAACTAATTTAATTAGTCTGAGGGTGATAAAGTGGCTTCCAGTGGCTTCAAATTCCGTATCTTTTTCTACGTTTCCACACGCCGAAAGCGAAGGAGTTTAGAAACGCTACTGGAGCTGGGTAAGTCTGAATTTCATAGTGTGGACGGGCGTAAATGTAGACCTTTTAAAAACGATGACGTAGACACCAGCGTTCGCTACTTGATTGGGTCGTAGCAGTCATGGCATGTCTCTCATGGCTATCAGCCCTGTGTGTTTGAGAGACATAGAGCAAAACCTGCAACGTTGGGACTAAATTAAATTTTTTATTTATTTTTTATTCGACAAAATGTGTCTGTTTGAGTGCATAGATGGACATTATAGAAGACAATCTTAACTTTTTATTTCCTATAACTAAGCAACCAATCAGTCTCCTGTTTACACCGGCATCTGCATGTGTGTACGTGTATACGGTATTTAAGTGTTTTTCAAAACGCGGCTAATTTACATTTTAAAACCCCGGTTTTAAAGTGTAAATGTATCAGTGTGAGTGTATGTGTAGATGGATTCAACAGACAGAGAGAGGAGGAAGCAACCAGCGAGGATGACGGGGAGGAGTGGGAAGCATCCATGGGCCAGCTGGGGGGTGAGGGGGAAGCATCCGCAGGCCAGCAGGGGAGGAAGTAGGTGGTGCAGAGAGGTGTCAGTATCAGGAAGAGCGGTTGAGCATCATCTCAGTGGCAGCACCCCAGCGAGGTGTCAATCACTCACCGTTGGCAAGCGGGCCCTTCATTCCACAGCCGTGAGCTATTGATTTATTCATCACCGCTCCCTCTTCATATCCTCGCCATCGCTCACATTCTCTCACTCCCGTGCCACTTCTTCCTGCCCTTTTGTTTTGTCTCACACCGCCGCCCCCTGTCTACCCATTCTCACTGTGCTCCCTCTCACTCTTGTTGTGCCTCGACTGGGGAGTCCACACCGTCTACACCCCCACACTCAAGCCTACACCCTCTCTCTCTTTTCTTTATCTGCTTAGCCATGAGTCCTGTTGTCATAATTTCACAATAAGCTTGACGTACGCGGCCACAAAAATTGATATTTGTGTCTTGGCTGATTGATGTGCAGCATCAAATACCTGTTCTCCGAGGGCAACGCACGCGCACACACACACACACACACACACACACACACACACACAGTTTGCCAGACTAACGAGGGGAGGGAGAGAATGAGGTACGGAGAGAGCAAAAGGCCTCTGATTTTTTGATAGCAGCAAACGCCACGGACGAGGAGACGGGTAGAAGGGGCAGGGGGGGTTTGGGAGCACTGAACCTTAAATGCTTCAAATTGATTCCCTCCGTTCCCCCGCTGAGTTAACATTCTCAACTTTATAGAGCTAACAAAACAAAAAGCCTTGAGCATCAGAAGTGCTTGTTCAGCATTTGATCAGCAAGTGTTTTGGAAATAAGTATGACAAGTTTTTTATGGATTCCATACTAAAATGCCTGCAACTGTCCTTTTGAAGCCACTTCGTTGAAACAAAAAGTTGGAGATTGAATGACGTCCAGTAGGCTACATATTCATTAGATATGGGATAGCTAATATCCATCTCCGCGCTGTTAATCGTGTTAAAACTCTTCTCAGTGTGCTCTCTGACCTCCTTTAGTGGAGTCTTTTTTGCCCACACAGCGAGGCGGGCCGCTGGGCACGAACATGACTCGCGAGCATTTCTGTGCTATCAGTTGGCGGGGGGTAAATCGGCGCGCTATATCAACGTCCCCGCACACCGAGACCCCCCCCCAACCAGCCCTAACTCCTCATTAATTAGATGGATGCATATGCAGCGTGGGGTTTTGAGCCCGCGGCGCTGACTCCATGCAGCCGCTAAGACAACATGACAGTTGACAGACCAGCTTTTATATCACAATTATGTCACCTCACTGGTATCAAGATCTGATTTAAAGAAATACACCACCATTTTGGGCAATACACTAACATCATCGAGCACAACATTGTCACAAGCAAACTGTTGCGTATTTTTTCATTCCAGCATTAGCATTCCATGGAGTCCTGCCTCTGGCCACCTAAATGCAAGTCACTTTTCCTTTTAGCTAACCTTTTAGCTATTTGTTATACCTGGCTCTTTAGCCTCCAAATGCTTCACGTTTTGTCACAAGCTTGTTGCTAACTTCATCCGTCTGCCATTTGTCAGAGTTTTTTTTTTTCGAAAACAGCTGTGCGTTTGAAAATAAGGTTGATGAGAGCAGACTTAACTAAAACAGCTCCCAGCGAAACTATTAGCTAAAAGATGCTAACACTCTTTGTAGAGCTGAGACGACCTGCAGAGGTAAGTGGTTTCTCTCAGGGTTCATTTGATTGTTAATACAAATGCATTCACAAGTGCAACTTTAAATAAGAATCAACACAAATGTAATCGCTGTGATTTAATAAAAAAAAAGTCTAGGACTTTGGTTGCTAAAAGACTGGAAGACTGGAACAGATACAGTGTTTTGCATCTACCATTAGATTATTTAAACACTGATATAGTTGTTTGTGTATGTGACTCCAAATGATGAACTTAAGCACAGTTTCCACAAGTCATCAGGTTTCATACCATAGCAGAGAGCAAAGAAGGGGAATGGAAGGGCGTCGATGCTAACCAGCTGCATCATTTTGATTAATTTTGATATCGCTCATTGTAGGATATCTAGTGTTGCCCTGCTGTGCTATGTTGTACTGTGGGTTATCAATCTTTGGTAATCCATAGTCTCCCCCCCTCCGTGCTTATTATTAGCGTGTTGCCGGGAACCCCAAACCAGTGAAAGTCAAAACACATCCAGCCCCATCACCTATCCAATTACAAGCTTGCTTCTCTAATTTGTTGCGTGCTATGAAGAGAGTCCAGCTGAATCTGTGTGTGTGTGTGTGTGTGATGCATGCGATTTCGGTGCAATGTAAAGGGTCATTTCCTGTCCATGTGCTGTAGCAAACGGGTCAGTGCGTCTCCTGGGTGAGCTGGACCGAAGCCTGCTGCACGCTGACCTCAGGCTGCATGTCGGCGCAGGACAGCGGGTGGTGCAGGGGAGAGGAAACAAAAGTGTCAGTATGTCGGAGTCCGCCCGGAGCTCCGGTCACCCGAGGCTGCATCGAGTCCCAGCCTAGGAATTCTAATTCCTCACCTTTAGCCCCATGTATTTATTCTTCAGGCGACTGTGTTCTGGCAGACTGGTTTTATCAGCTGTATGGTACAAAGAATATAAATGAATACAAGTTGGTGAAGACTTCACCAAAAAAGGTATTCCTTTTATTATCTTCCTCTTAAGCACAACTGGTATTTGTGCCTTACATAAAGGGCATGAGCACGCTCGACTTCACCTAATATGAAACGCTGACCCAAATGTCATGAGTGATTACCGACTAATTTCTAAGCTCCTTGTGTTATGTGCAGCTCGACAGGAACACTGGACCCAAACGCCGTCAATGATGGAAAAGCAACTTTATTGCTAAACAGGATTCCAAAAACAGGCTTCAAAAACCAGGATACAAAACACGCACACAAGATCTTCCACGATCTAGACAAGACAAACCGACCAAGGGGAATGACACAAACAGGACTTAAATACAGAGGGCTGGTGCAGGTGATTGGACACAGGGGGAAACAATCAGGGACAGGGCAGACAATCACAGGGACAGGAAGTGGAGAGAAACAGAGGACACGAGAGACAAGGACTTCAAAATAAGACAGGAAACACGACACAACACTACAGATCCTGACACCTTGTGCTATCTGAGGTTTTAGAGAAGATTCTACATGCTCAGTCGCCTGTGTTCTTAAAGCTTCACTGAGCAATACTTTCTTATTAATGCTGAATCAACTGAATCACTGTAAGATGAGAGGGTCGCTTGTAGTGTAGATCCCAATGATACTCAAACATTGCCTACTTTTGACCGTGCACCTCAATGTTCAGTGCAAACTGTTCTGGTGGTCAGTGTACACATATGGAGCGCACCACTTAGTAGCTTTTTGTCCTAAGATACACATCGGGGAAAAGACTGAGAAAATGCGACAAAAGGAAAAGCACAGGTGTAAAGAATAAGAAAGGAGGGCTGAATCCCATTTAGCTGCTTCAGTTACAGGTCAACCCAGGCACCTGAGAATGTTTTGGGGGAATATGTTTTTGAAGCAAAAATAAGTTTAAAAAATCTGTTTCATTTTAACCTCGTATCACGCTTGCGGAAACACACAATGTCCTGCGTTTAGAGTTGCTAAAACAATCGGTTAGGTTGAAGAAACTAAATTAGACAGTCCTTGTTACACTCGTTCATATGTCACATAACTTTCAATAGGTTACTGCCTGTTGTCACTTGTCAGCTGTCACCCGATGCGCTGCGTCACTCGTTCTGACCTATTTGCAGATTGGTACAATGTTCCGGTTGATTTTATTGTGCGTGCCGGCCCACCGTCAGGGTGTCAAGACTTACTGGGACACTTGAATAGACCAGAGCCATTACTGTTATTAGAAAAAACCTAGCCTTTCCCACTATGACAAGTCAAAAATGTCTGCAGTGAAAAAGGACTATTGTACAATCCCTGACCAACGAGAAAGGCTTCGGAGAATGGCTGGAAAAGAATCAAACACAAGAACAAAGAGACCCGTCTGATTTCTCAGAAGTTGGTATAATGCAGGAGACCATAAAAGGGTCATCATACTCACTCGGATTCTTTTAAGAATGTCTCTGTGTTCCACAAAAAAAAAATTATATATATATATACAGTCATTGTTCAACACTAGATTATATAGAAATGGACATAACAGACGTAATATTAAAATCACTACACAGAATTAGAATCAAGAATGGATTTTTTGGGTCGACCACAAAAACGATAATATTTGTTCTTTGAAGCTAACAATCAAATTTGTGGGTTGGAAAAGCAAACTATAACTATATAGTATCTATACAAAACTATAACTATATAGTATCTATACAAATTAACAATTTGAACCCCCCCCAAAAAAATATCCCGACAACTCATGAAGACAACGCAATTATTACATTTACCTTGTGTAAAGAAGCACATAAGACAACATGCATCAACACATTAACATTTCCTGTTATGTGTTATGTGAGTGAAATGTGATAATTGTATCAAGTCACTTATTCATGAAATTTCAGATGTGCTGCACACATCTTTTGTGCTTGTTAGATGTTCACATACTGTAGTTTGGCCAGTTTATCTTTCTTTTTTTGGGGGGGGTTCAGCTGGTGGCTACATAATAATACAGAAATCCTGTACCTTGGACTTTATGTCAGAGAATTCCATGTTCTTGCTTCAATACAAACTAGTTTGATTTCTTTTCAGGAAAGTATTGCCTCAGAAATAATGGGAGTTGTCATATTCGTGCAGGCACAAAGCCCACCTGCAGCTCTTTCTTGCTCACTGCAGCAACCTGCTCCTTCTCAGAGACATACAGACAGGTCTCATTTCAACTGTTTGTCATCGCCCGCACAAGAATCATTCATTGTTTAGCTAATGAACGGCGATACCGATGATCCAGCCCCCATGTGGCGACATGTTTTCCTCCACTTGGTTGTGCAACAGTAGCTCATCACTTCAGCAGCAGCTGCACGCCAACATAACGTGTGACGGTGAAGTGTTTCTTTTCTCACTTCATTCTATTAAAAGGGTTTTGGGGAGGATAGCGCCTGAACTATGATGTGGAGAAGCTAAACTCTTATTTTTTCCCTGGAATCTTTGGTCAAACACATCTATCTATCTATCTATCTATCTATCTATCTATCTATCTATCTATCTATCTATCTATCTATCTATCTATCTATCTATCTATCTATCTATCTATCTATCTATCTATCTATCTATCTATCTATCTATCTATATGTTGAATATGTTGCAACACATTTTTAGCCACAGCCTTTAGCATTGTGTACAGACATCCATGTTACACACTCTGAGGTTATCTTCAGCCTCAAAACCTTGACTATTAGTTGAAACTGGGCTGCTCCCTCTCTGCTACCAGTGCCTATGGGTTCACTAAGCTGAGATGATCGACTGGTAATAACGCCAAATTAATAATTTGTCATGGTATAATTGGCTGCATTAGCCTCAAGGTTCTTCTTTCCTGAATGGGCTGGATCAAAGGTAATTGGCTTGGAGATAGTCTGACAGATGTAATACCTGTGGGCAGAGAGCCTTTGCCAGTCATTCAACGGCACTTGGGTTATTTTTTTATTTAAAAATATGTATATTTTGCGTTTGTCCCAATTATCAAGCGGCCCATCGGGGAAACTCCCAGTCAGTTTGTCCAATACTTTGCTTTATGGCTAAAAACCTGCAAAAATAATGACATTCTCATCAGCCTCAGTTGTCCTTAGTGCTTCGTGCAAATTACCAAATGATAAATAATGCAAAACTTATACCGTAGATTATAAACGTTAGCATTTAGCTCAACGCAGCCCTGTGCGTGAGTAAAGCTGCTGGCATTGCTGTAGACCTGTTTGAGCTCTCCTCATAGAAATATTGAATCCATGACGTTTACCAAATTTGGACCACCCTGATAAAAGTAATCCATTAATCTCACTTAATTATTTCGGTTGTTCAGTTTATTATATATACAACACTCTTTAGGTTGCTAAATACTGGTTATGGCTAGGTTGCCATTTAATTTGTATTTTCATATTATCATCAGCATTGATGTTTTTCATCACAGTACAGTTACATATTTAAGTCCAAAGCTCTGTGCAATTACTCTTTCATGTTAAAAATGTTAAATACAGCTTTAATTATGTTTAATTGTGCTAAGGCCCAGACTTCCTGTATATCCATAGTATTCTCTAACATTCTGCACTATTAGCACTGTTTGTATTTTAATGCAGATTTACAGATGGGGCAGCCTCAATAAGGCTATATCACATGCCTCTACACCATCCAAACATGATGATGCCTGAGTGCTTTTGTGCATGCTGTCCCTCTTTTGTTCCCTACTCTGACACACTTCATAGAACAAAGCCATGGTTATGTTGTTGTCTTCAATGAAACGTCATGTTTCTGGTCAAACAACACACCGATATTCACTCTCCATGTACACCATGTACTCCTTTTTTTCTCATTAACTGTTAAATGCTCCATTTGTATTCTCCTGCTGCCTGTCGCTTGGTGCTGGTCATTACAAGCTACCCCTCTAAACCAACAATCCATTATTAATATAAAATACTCTTTATGGCGTTATAATGAAAAAGTTTGAGGATTGTGGTCAGAGTTGTGCTCTCTCGTAGATCCGTTCATTCCATGATCCTGACTGCAGCTATTGAGCGTTTGAACATGTTGCCTTTGTGAAGGGAGCCTGTTGTGAACAAGGGGAAAATGACAGGTTGCTGTCTGGTGTTTGCCTGCCTCTAATGTCTCTGTCCGGTCATCCAGAAGAAAACCAACATGTAAAGGGACGGAGACAAAGGGACTCAGAGAGCAGGGATAGAGGGAAGGAACTGGAGGGAGTTTCCTTTCCCTGTCTGGGTTCCCGCACGGGTCAGTGCATCTCGCATGTGAGTGCACACCTGACACACATGTGCCAGGTCTCGCTTTCTGTCTTTGGGTTTTCGCTATCCGTCCAGTATTTAATGTTTTTAAGAGTTGGTGATTTTTGCAATAAGCTCGCCATATTATTCTTATTAGACAATATATGTATCCTCTTTTCTTCTCTCCTACACTCTTAGACATAAAGGGGCAAACTAGAACCATATTGGGTTCTTCGGCTTGACCTTGATAACACTTTTTGGTAAAATAAGGGTCCACCTGGAACTTTTACATTCATTTTTTCACAGGGTTCTATCTAGAACCCAAAACAAAGGGTTATACCCAGAACCATATGTGAAAGGCTCCACCTAGAAACCTCTCTCTCAAGGTTCTTTTCATAACATTTCCATCTTCTAAGGACAGTCACAATAACCTATCCACAGGGTTCTACCAAGATAACCTTTATATTCCAAAGGGCTTCATCCAGAACCCGCCCAGGGGATTCTACAAATTTTCACCGTGGGCCACATCAGCATTATGGTTGCACCTCAAACTGTAATTTTTAATTCAGTTTATTTTGTATAGCCCGAAATCACAAATTTGCCTCATAGAGCTTTACAATCTGTACACATATGGCTTCCCTGACCCAAGACCTCACATTGCATCAGGAAAGTAAAGCAACGTGAAATTTGCTTCACTTTGGTGTGAACGTGTGTGAGTAGACGGCACTCCACTGCATAAAAAATCCCCTTCAAAATAAAAGCACGGGATTTGTTTTCTTAACAGCAAAGACCACGCAGTTAAAAAAGGTCTGTGACCCACTTTTTGGTGATCATATGCCTTTCAAGTCAACGCGGGCCACATAAAATGACGTGGTGGGCCGGATTTGGCCCGCGGGCCTTGAGTTTGACAACTGCGGTTTAGAAAGAATTCGGAAACCTTTTTTCTCAGAGTGTACATTGTATCTCTTTCTCCCTTCACCTGCCCCTCCCTGTAGGATGCTTTTGAAGTGCTGGCGGAGAGCTATGAATTCAACGAGATCGAGGGTCGGTGCCTGGCCTTCAGGAGAGCTGCGTCCATGCTGAAGAGTCTGCCCAGGGCAGTGCGATGCCTGGGGGAAATGCAGGACCTGCCCTGCCTGGGAGAACACACAAAGGCAGTCATGGAGGTAAGGCCCAGAGTCGTTTGCATGCACAGTCCAGCTGACAGCCAGTCCATCTGTATTATGTGCTGAGAATATTGGTCGCATGAAACAACAGTGGTTTATTTGGACGTTGGGTTTTCCGACAACATAGCTTGTCAAATTTCCAAACAAGGAGAGTTTTCAGATCAGTCTGCGCGTGCAAACAATAGATAACGCATTGTTTACTGTGATGGATTACCTCTCACCATGCATCTTTCAGGTCTCTTGAAATTATCTAAAATTCTGAGGATGCCATGGAAAGTTTGGAAAATACATTTGAAAATGGTCAGCAGTGTATATGGGATGCATATTAATGGAACAGTCCATGACCGTGACCCATGGTTTAGGTGCAACAATATTGAGAGAACAGACTAAGACCACTATTGGTATCAGTTAAAGATATTATGCGCTAATAGACATTCAAATGTGGACTAATCCGCCATGGAAACTAGTCACTAAGAACTGCATTATTTTAGTCTTGTTTAATGAAACAACAGGGCCGAGCTGTTTTAGGAAATTAGAAACATTTAAAAGATTGATGTCCTCATTCAGAAGGCTTGGGGTTGTGACCTTTGACCACCGACATTAAATCAGGTTGTCCTTGAGTCCAAATAAATGTTCCTGAGATGTGGCACTCACAAGAATGCCCCAGACGAACAGAAGCATGTAGTGTGAAGGCTGGAATCCATTATGAAAGCTCACACGGAACAATGTACATCAAGTGACAGCATATCATAAATTCATAAGCCATTATCATCCAACTAAATCATCATGGGTTAAAAAATATCATCACCATCATTACCCACCAATTTGATACGACTCTTCATGACTCACATTTTGATGTCATGAGAGACCCAAAAAAATAAATGTCAGCTGCTCTCCTTGACCTTGTCATCTTTTCATGGTGCGAGTATTTCATACTTTTTCCATCAACGTCTTTGCAGACTGTGTGAGTGCACTGTCAATAAGAATGTAGCTGAACCTTCTACCTCTAACAACACCGATCTGCACAAACACATGTATGCTTTCAGGTGACACCGAAGTGGAATTTCATCTTGCGAGAACACGTTTGCTGCGAGTTATTGAAGGCTTAAAATAAAATAAAAAAGAAATACAATCATTTAAAAAGATATCAAAAATAGTTTTAAAATTCCTCACGCTCACATAACACACACATGAGCACACACACTGACAGGCATCACGTCGATTTATCTCGTCTTTTGGGTGGGGAGGGGGGTCTTCTTGGGTCACTTGGCAATCATCCCCTCACCGACAGTCGTGCTCAGGGCAGGAATCACGGCGAGTTGTCAGGGAAAGTGTCGAGAAATGTTTTCTCGGAGAGAACGCCGAGTCCCTGTAGGAGGAGCAGGGTGCAGCTATGCGGTCCATCTCTCTGACACATTAAACCTAACAGACACGCGGCGGGTCTCGGAGCAAGTTTCACAATCTGTCAAATCTGTCATTAAAACAAATAACATAAATGTCCCCGGAGACTAAATTAGACTGCCTGTGAATGACCCCTCCCTGTTGTTGTTCTTACATGATTCAGACGACTAGGTTGTCTCTTTGAACAGATTGCGTCTCAAAACAAGGAAAGAAATGACATGACACGAAAAAACAGAAGTGAAACCAAACAGAGTGAAAACAAAATGCCTGACGAGCCTGTGAACATCGGAGTGACACTCGTCAGCAGCGGCTGAATCGAAAATATAAAAAAACAACTGACATGAAAGTCAGGGAGCACCGAGGCAGAGTTGGGGAGGAATAGTCAGTACAAGTCTGTGTGTGTGTGTGTGTGTGAGACGTTGTGCATGTGGAGAAGTGTGTGCCCCCCCAGCCCAAAAGCAGGGAGTGTGTCGAAGCATTATCCCTGCGTCTGAGGGGTTGGCCTTAGCTCGAGGGTTGAAAAGCAGCAGTGGACGGGTGGATGCATCATTGAGCAGTGAAGGCTGCTGTAAAAACTGCCCTGCACTCAGACGGCGGGACACAAGTTCACTGGTCCACTGATACTCAACGTCGTCCCTCAACGCGCTTGCTCAACAGATATGCCTTGTAAAAACAAAAAGACACACACACACACACACACACACACGCTCATTTCCAACGCCAAGCGACCTTTTACGATCACCCCATCTGATGTTCACCAGATAACCACTGCCGCGTTTTATACCCCCCTCCCCCACATAAATGGAGGCAGTTAACAAATGCGACCTGCAAATTAGTCGTGCTCTGCCCAGACAATTAAAGGCGGGACAAAGTTGTTGCGGAACAAACAATAGAAGCAAAACGGGGGGAAAGCGCTACCTTGGGCTTTTTTTTATTTTATGAACGCCATAAAAAACGGTATTAATCCCAGGTTTCACAACAACAAAGTTATTATTTCTTGAAAATAAATGGAAAATGAGGACACGAGGAGCCCCCTGATTTCGATGGAAACTTTTTTGTTTGCTTTTTACAAATGGGCCATTTGAGGCCATTTGTTAATTGCTGATGGAACAGGAACCCGGAGAGTATATAGTGTGCCGATGCTCACACCGAGAGCCTTTTTTTCTCAGGGACGTTATCTGCCTTTTATATTTTGCAGGAGATCCTCCAATGTGGTTGTTCGTTTGAAGTCAAGAAGCTCCTTTCTGATGAAAGGTATCAAACATTTAAGGTCAGTAGACGGGGGGAAAAAAAACAACTCCATCGTTAGTTTTCGCTTCCCTCACTTTTGGTGCTTTGAAATCGCTGCGAACATGATTTGCATTTGCTATCTCTTAAGGACGCAGACTCAGGACTCTTCAAAACTCTGAATGCTCCCCCCCCCCCCCAACCCCCTGAGAAGAGCCTGTCATTTCGGAAAGCATGTCTTCTTGATTATGTCCTTACCTCTCTTCCTGCCAGCTGTTCACAAGTGTGTTTGGGGTTGGACCCAAGACGGCTGACAAGTGGCACCGCAGAGGGCTGCGCTCATTCAGCGACATTCTGGCAGACCGCAGCATTCATCTGAACCGGATGCAGCAAAGTGGTACATCAACATCTCAGCACTTCCACTCTGCCACTCCACAAATTACAGGCTAAAAATCACAACTCGAGTTTGCTTCCAAGAGACATGTCATTAGATTTCTTTTGGTCCCATCGGAGGCTCCTTATGCGAGGCACCGGCTGTAATGAGCTTTCTCCAAAAGGGAGATGAGATGTAAGGGAACCAGTAGGGAGTTTACAGTGAAAACACAAAGGGAAAAGCAGCAGGGGTGTTTTTAATAAAAAATCAATGAACGGCGACTACGGAGGGGAACGCTCGCTGTGGATTTCCCATGAGCCCTCACACATCAGCCGGGCGGAGAGAGGGCCATCCAAGTGAGAGGTCGCTGACTTACAGTGGGAGAGAGTTATGGTTTGTTTCAAAGGATAGAGGTACTTGAAAAAGGAAGATTTTTGTCTCAAATTGCTGTGTTAGGTGGAGGTTGTGTAATATTGAGTATAATCATCAGATTAATTTAGAATATGGCTCAGTTTCCAGAGCTGTGGTAAATGAATCCGGACGTGTTGAAACAACTAAGAGTCTGCAGCCAGCTTTTAGCAGCTCTGGGAGGCTCAATGTGAAGGAAACCAAACTGTCCAAAACTTTTGAATTATTTGGTCATTAGCAGTCTTAGTCATGTAAATGTAACACTTGTCCAGACAGGGGTGTCAGAAATGAAGACCGTTGGCAACCTCCAGCAGAGGATGTGCGTGGTGAGCAGAAAGGTCATCGTGTTGAGTCACTTGTGAGAGTTCATGATATCGTTTCTTAGAGATGGACGAGATGGAAAGAAATGAGCTTGAGGGATGTGAGAAATGTGATATATTTTGCAGCATGTCTCTGGCAGGGCAATATTGGCCTGTCGGTTAGCCAACCGCTTAAGTCCTGACTGAAAAATCTCACCAACTATTGGATGGATTGCCATTTTATACAGACATCCGTGGTCTCCAGAGGATGTGGCCTAATGACCTCCCTGTAGTTCGTCAGTGTGTTCATCACCGCTTACCACGGTTACCATCTAGAGGTAGCATGTTGGCTAACGTTTGCTAAATAGCTAATTCGGTGATGATGATGTCATACCGACTATTATTAGTATTAGTTTTACGTAACCTGATGACAGCGCTAGTTTACAAGTTTAGAAGAAAGACTGTAAAAGTCTGCATAACCTCCGATGGTTGTTGAGACAGTTCACTCAATGAACAACAAATGCCCACCTCATAGAGGAAAGGTCAGGGGTCAGTAGGGATAATCCTTTCAGGAACCATGAATGTCTGATGGATTCAAATAAGTGTTAAGATATTTATACCGACGTCCTTGGAGCCATGGCACCGCTGAAGGAAGGAGTCATAGAAGGAGTCATAGTTCAGAGCGTTTCTGCGGTGGTCATTCTCTGAGGCGAAGGCCGCGCTCTAATCTGGAAGAACTATCCGGGTGAACGGGAATGTAGCGGCCTCCGGACATGTAGATCGCATCAGCCTCAATCGTTATCAGTGACAGAAATCCCACGGAGCGTTTAATGTGCGTGGTTAAATGAAGCAGCTTTTCATTTGTATTTGTCCTCTGCTGCTGTTCAGGAGGTTGCTGGATATATATATATATATATATACTGTAGGACTGCGTGAGGCGGTAATTCACAACATTATATTACACCGCTCGCAGGTTCCCATTCAGTTAGAAAACTCCATCCGATGATGTATTAGGCCGACAGACATCTTCATCAAACCGGTCATAATGCATCATTCGGAACACTGGAGTCTCCGCTCCGTGCCCAGAAATAATGCCTGCTTTAGACAAGGGTTTGAAACCCCGATCTCTCCACTGTATTCTGTAAATCTTGAAAGCGCGGAAAGAAATTAATTGTTTTATTATATTATTCTGCGGTGGAGACAACTATCATTAAGGATTTTGTTGTTGATTGGCGTTGGAGCTCCGTCTGTTCTGAGGGAAGAAATTGAAAATGTACACTTTTTATGTAGAGCGAAAAGGATGAAAAGAGAAAATACAAAGTAAGATGCATAAAATAAATAAGATACCCATCAATCCATCAATCAGAATTTCAGCTCAGTATCTACATTGGCTGTAATCCTCTTGTGTCTGCAGCAGGTGTGCACCGCTATAGTCGCCCTCCATCAGCCAGCAGAACACATCTCATTTTACTTTACTTTTAATTCACCCTGACTCACCACTTGTCTGGAGCAAATGGCTATGATTGATGGCTGGCTCCCAGAATAATAACCACGTGGTCTCATCCCCACAGGTTTTCTGCATTATGGAGACATATCCAGGGCTGTCAGTAAAGCGGAGGCCCGGTCCCTGAGGAACATTATCGACGGAGCTGCCCGTGCGATCACTCCGGCCGCCATACTAGCACTGACAGGTGGCTTTAGCAGGTACGCGACTCGTCTCCTCCTTCCTCGCTCTGTTGATACGGAACAGCACTTCCTGTTCTGCATTTATTCTTGTTTTCCACTGTTGACGGGATTGCAAGGATATTAGAAAAGTTTCAAGAGCTTGAGTCGTCCTCCTTATGACTAACTGCTGTCACACAGTCACAGTGCGTGGTTTAGAAGCATCTGAGCTGCTGGCGCTTCAGTGCGTCCTGCAGTTGATAGGATTTAGTAGATCAATTGTGTTGCTGTGACAACGCAACACACGGTCACCATTTCTTTGCTCGTAAAAAGAAAACATTCCGCGACATGGTAATGAATTTATTAAGATGTTGAAATGCATTACATTACCAATCTCAAAGTGCACAGCCAGTGCTCTTGCAAAGCCACCTACTGAGTGCAACTATTTGATCACCCCTCTTTGTGCTGCTCTTTTTTTCTTCTTTTTTGTTTTATGTGCCTGAGTAAGCGCGGGCCACTGCTCCGTGGTGTTGTAAAAATCTAGCCATAACCAGTGGTGTGTGCGGTAAATAATTCAAAAGCTGTCTGGCAGTGAGGACAGGCGCTTGCCTCTCAACAGGGGTGAGAGTGCTGCCGCAGCTTAGTTGATGATCTTTAATAGTGCACGCTACAAGCATAATGTTTCTCTAAACAATTTGTGAACATTGCCCCTTTTATCTGTATTCTAACACATTCCAGTTTGGCAAAGTTTGGCATGAAATTATCATAGACTGACTAAAGTGAGACAAAGTAAACAACAACCTCTTTGCAATGCTTCAGCAAAAGCTAATATGCATTGTAACTATTGTAGCTATTGTAACTTCAGTGCCGAAGAGTCATAAGCTGTGTCCCATTCCATTCGACATAGTCATTTAGTTGTGTACTGACCGTATATGTTTACCTTAATATTATACTATGTTTTGCAGTTAGTACACAAGAATAAGGAAACTTAACTGTTTTATACTAACCGCTAAAAAGGTGTGCGGAACGAATGATTGAATGAGAAACAAATAGGACAGGAATGCTAATAAACAGCACATTACTAGAACTTATTTTTTACAGTTTATGGGTAGAACACCCATCTTGGATTTTGAGGTTGTTGAATTTCATTACCTGGAGCTAACTTTATAGCCACCATATGCTATTTGTCATACCAGACCAAGCAAGTGGGTAGCAGTGAAACCCCTAAATGTAATGAAGGTGTGTTTTACTGCTTTTTAATTCAATATTGAGTTTTAAAAAAAATGACTGGACCGAGGTGCATATTTGATTTTTCTTGGTGGTTATAGGTCCACAGTTTTCTTAGGCAAAGATGTTCTCAAACTGCACAAACAAAACCCCTCAAAAAAGACATATAAAGACATAAAATATCTCTAATCTCCAACACAATAAATGACAGCTGGAATGATATCTGATTATGTAAATAACTGCTCCTCAAGGGGATGGTGTGGTAAAAGAGATGGGGAAAGCGATTAGAGCATCATGCATAGTTAACATCAAGAATGAAGGGGAGGAACTGCGCAGGATTTATGGGCCAGGAGTCTGCTGCAAAGCGTAAAGGTGCATGTGAGGGAGCTTTTATGGCTTCAAACTCAGGGAGATTAATTTATTTCATCTCATATTTGGTGCAGGCTTCGGGAGAATTACGTAAGACCTAATTGGAATCATGCGGAGCTATAATTGAAGAAAGATGACTTGTACATTATCAGTCGGTAAGTAAGTAATTTACCTTTATCTCGCAGAAAAAGCAGAATCTCCAGACATGGTTTGAACACAGCGGGATGCGCTTTAAGGCCTATTATGCCAAAATAGTTCATATGCTCTCTAAGATGCTGGCAGCACCTTTAATAACCCACTAATTCCCTCCTGTGTGACATATTTTAAAGTCCTATCAAAGCTCAATTTAATTACATCTAATTTCTAGTGTGGTGTAAAGTATCTTATTAGTATCATCTTTCCAGCCGAAAAGATGGAGAAGCACACGTACCATATACGTCCTTAAAGAGATGCATATCCTTCATTTCTGGATAACGTACACAAAGAAAAATAACTCGGCTCCCAAAAGTTCCGTGAAATAAGCGCCATGCCCCAGTAAACTCAAGCTGTCATCCACTTGAGAGGGACACAGCGTGGTGGGGATTTGTTGACGCCGCTGACATTAGCTTTATTGAAAGGACAGCTGTGGAAGGCGGGTGACAAGTCTTAAAGCGGTTTTGTAGGGAGGAGGATTAAAAATAGATTAAGCTTGGAAATACAGTTCTTACCACCACTGCGTGTGAAATGTGTCAGCGGAATGTGTGTTTATTTCAGCGTGAAGCCGGCAACTCCCCGCAGTGGATCTCATTTAACATCAGATTGTCTGGAATACGACTCAAAGTGACACTGATGAGGGGTCCATCGGTGTCTGCTTTCAGATCCTCAGACACCCGCTGCATCGTTTCCCTCGAACAACAACCGAGATAAATAACCCGTATTAGTTTAGCTGGGAGTGTCATGATTTTTATAAACAACTCTGTTATAAGCTTGGAGCGGAAAGTGCTAAATCAGCTGTCTGATCATGAGGTATGCCCCATGTACGCTTTTACAAGTTGTGCTTTTTCTTGTTTATATCATATGTCTTCCTGGTTATTACCTTGTTTTTCTGTGTTAGGAAGAATCTTAAAGGGAAAGTTAACCCCAAATGTAAGTACTTTTATAGTAATTTTATAGTAATAGTAGTGCTATTTATCAATCTAGATTGTTTTAGTGTGAGCTGCCTAGTTTTGGAGATATCGGCCAATGAACTGACTGAGCTTTGAATGAGCTCAAAGGTCATAATGTCTTTCCAGAAATCATGGGCGCGATTTCTCAAAATAAATAAATGTTGTGAGCAGTTTCACGAGGAACTCATTTTTTTCTAACAAACTACACCCGCCAACTGAATCAGCGCAAAAACAAAGCGCATCTACTCGTGGGTGGGTGTAGTTTGCTGTAGAGTTTTTTTTAGAAGCCGAGTGACATGTCGTCCTATTATATCGGAGAGAAAGCAAACATCTCTATGACCAATATCTCCAACACTCGGCCACTCGCACCAAAACAATCTAGATTGATAAATAGCACTACAGGTAAGAAGGGAAATATGGATCTTGATTTGGGGTGGACTGTCTCTTTAAGAAAGCGAATGTGATACGAGTTGAAACCTGTTTCATTTCCCTGACCAGCCCCTTTTGACTGACGCTCAACTCTCCTCACTGCAAATAAATGCATCCTGTGAAGTTTTCCAGCAGCAGCAACACTTCGCACATCTGTATTATTCATACACGTCGCCGTGTCGTCCACAAAAATTTGTATATAACTATGTATATTTTATGGGCTTTGTGCTGAAGGAATTAATAATTTAGCATTTCCCCCCACGCGATAAAAAAGTAGAGTGGCTAAATTCAAGTGCTCTGCTCTTTTGTTGCACTTAATTTAAAGCAACACTGGCGGTGTTACCGTGCACAGCGTGTTAACAGCACCATCACATCTCCCGCTGAGCAGGACTGGATGCCCTCATGCTAAATAAAAACAGTGTTCTGATGGTACACCATTAGAGGAATGGAAGACGGAAAAAACACCCTCTCTGCCGGAGAGAATGTGTCTAGTTTTTCGCTGACTGCGGTTAAATATGCACAAACCCGACACATACTAATGCTCCGGTGTGATCAGGAAGGAGCTGAGGAGTGCAATGCCACGGCGTCTTCCCCTCAAATGAACCCCAATTCCCGTGTTTCCCATGCCTCGATAAAATGTGCTTGTTTTAAAGCTCTGATTGGAAGTAAACTCAATTTATGCTGGTGATCTCCCCCCTTTTTTCTTTCTTTTTTTGCTATTCACTGCACACATTTATGCAGTGCACTCGAGTGAGTTTTGCCGGCGCAGCAGAGGCTAGCGGTGAGGTTTGACTTAACAACTTGAGCGCGCTGCACAAGCTGGGAGTGTTGTGGAATCTCAGTCGTGCCAATTAAGTGTTGGAGGGTTCGGGGGAAAGCTGCTCCGTCAGCAGATTGAAATCTTTGATGCAGTCTCAAATAGCGGTGTCCTCATTACAGAAGTGTCAACTTTTCACATAAAGGCCGACATAAATACCACTGATACACAAGTGAGCACTCCCACGTCTTCTATCATTTCATAGAAAGAATGGATTACACACATTCACGGGGTAAATTAAACGACTGTGACTGAGTATCTGCTGAGTGAACCTGCAAGCCCGCCACTCATCCCGTTAATGCCACAGGGGGTACATGCTCTCTGCCACTAACGCTAACCATTGACATTATCAAGCCTTGTGGAGCTCTAATGGCTGTTTTCTAATACTTCCTTGCTCCCTGAATTAGCCACAGTGACCTTTTAGAAGCTTTGCCACACGCCATTCGCGGTGGCCTCTTTTAGTGTCCCTCGCTCTTCGCTGCCATCACTCATCTGTTCGAGGCAGCAAGTGCCACATCGCCGTGCACCAACGCTCCAAGTCATTTCGCTGCACATCTTTATGATTCAGCATATTGTTTATCGAAAAGGTTTGTGAGTGTGTGTGAACCAGCGGGTGTTGGTCAGTAACGGTCAGTTTGAAATGATGCCATGGCATACTTGAGCAGTTTACAGCCTGCAGGGGGGAAGCTTTCTCCATTTGTGGGGTTAACTTCAGCACTTGTCTCAACTGTCGAAAAAGCTGCAATGTGAGCTTGTTGCCAACTGAATGGGCCGGAGCTGAAGGTATGTTTTTTCTTGAAGGAGAAATCAATAAACAGCAGGTGGAGTTGGAGTGGGCTTTAGTAACGGCACAACAAATCAGCTCCTCTCTGAAGACCTCCAAAGCACAATATAGAAGTATAAATATGCTTTCAAGCACAGGTGAATTCCAATGTGCAGGAAATGTTGAAATGTTTAAACTCAGAAATAGAAATAGGAGTGGAGTGGACATGAGGCTTTTTTCCGTGGACATTTGACAGGAACGAAAGAAAATGACGATTGTTTTTAGTTACATTATTACATTACATGTCATTTAGCTGACGCTTTTATCTAAAGCGACTTACAATAAGTGCATTCAACCATGAGTACAAACTCAGAACAACAAGAATCGAGAGAGTACAATTTCTTCAATAAAGTTAAACAACAAAGTGCTATCAGTAAGAGACATTTAAGTGCTACTAAAGTTCTACTACGGCGCTACCTTCCCTATTCAAGGTATAGTCGAAAAAGATGTGTTTTTAGTTTTTGACGGAAGGTGTAGAGACTTTCTGCTGTCCTGATGTCAATGGGGAGCTCATTCCACCACTGAGGAGCCAGGACAGCAAACAGTCGTGACTTTGTTGAGTGTTTAGCTCGAAGTGACGGAGCTACGAGCCGATTGGCAGAAGCCGAGCGAAGTGAACGAGCTGGGGTGTATGGTTTTACCATGTCCTGGATGTAGACTGGACCCGATCTGTTCGCAGCACAGTACGCAAGTACCAATGTTTTGAAGCGGATGCGGGCGGCCACCGGTAACCAGTGAAGGTCGGGGAGTAGTGTGGTTAAATTTCGGGAGGTTAAAGACCAGTAGAGCTGCTGCATTCTGGATGAGCTGTAAAGGTCGAATGGCATTAGCAGGTAGACCTGCCAAGAGGGAGTTACAGTCTACACGCAAGATGATCAGAGCCTGGACCAGAACCTGTGCCGCCTTCTGAGTGAGAAGAGGTCGTATTCTCCTGACGTTGTACAGCATGAACCTCCAGGAGCGTGTTGTTGCGGTAATGTTGGCAGTCAGGGAGAGTTGACTGTGGAGTGTCACACCGAGGTTCCTGGCAGTCAGAGTCGGGGCCAACACTGAGTTGTTGAAGGTAATAGTCAGGCCGTGGGTAGGAGAGCCTTTTCCTGGAAGGAAGTAGTTCAGTCTTGTCAGGGTTAATTTTCAGGTGTTGTGTGGACATCCACTGAGAGATTCGTGCTACCTGTGTTTCAGATTGGGGAAACGAGAGGATCAGTTGGGTGTCATCAGCGTAGCTATGGTAGGAGAAGCCATGTGAGCGAAATACAGAGCCGAGAGAGTTGGTGTACAGAGAGAAGAGGAGAGGACCCAGGACTGAGCCAGGAGGGACCCCAGTAGTGAGAGGACAAAGCTCAGACACAGATCCTCTCCAGGTTACCCGGTAAGTGCGGTTGTTGAGGTAGGATGAGAAGAGGGAGAGCGCAGTGCCTGAGATACCCAGGTCCTGGAGGGAGGAAATAAGGATCTGGTGGTTCCCTGTGTCAAAGGCAGCAGAAAGGTCTAGAAGGATAAGGACAGAGGAGAGAGAGGCTGCTCTAGCAGTGTGAAGCTGCTCAGACACAGCAAGGAGGGCAGTCTCTGGTGAGTGGCCTGCCTTAAATCCAGACTGGTGAGGGTCAAGAAGGTTGTTATTGTGGAGAAAGGAGGAGACTTGGTTAAAGACATCTCGCTCTAGAGTTTTGGAAAGGAAGGGAAGGAGAGAGACAGGTTTGTAGTTGCTGACTTCAGACGGGTTGAGAGTGGGTTTCTTCAGGAGAGAGTTAACTCTTTGCCTCCTTCAGAGAGTTAGGGAAACAGCCAGTTGAAAGGGAGGTGTTAATAAGATGGGTGAGAAAGGTAAGAAGGTCAGGAGCAATAGGATGGAGAATGTGAGATGGGATGGGGTGAAGGGGGCAGGTGGTTGGGCGGGCAGAGGTTACCAAGGTAAGAACTTGATTGGGAGACAGGGTGGTAAAAAACAACCGGACAACCACGGAGCCAGAGAGAACTTGCGGAACTTTCGTCGTAAGAGGACAGAGATAATCAAGAGAGGAAGTTATGGAGATAACAAACGTCATGGCCATGAACGACTCTGAGTTGCAGCAATAACTTCTTGGTGAGTACGCCACCATACTTGATTATATCGGCGTTCACTGAATAGTTTGAAAAGATGAGTGAGTGTTTGTTTGCTTTCCAAACATAACATATGGTGCTGGCTTTACCATGATTGTAATGTAACCATCCACCTCAAACATTACACCAAGATAAAGACCATGTTAAGTTGACCCTGTGGTTCTATCTATGTTATGTTGTATGTTCATGTTACAAGGCAAAATACAGATTTTTTGGTTTCCTTAAAGGAAAACTTTCATTGAGTTTGTTTTGGTCATATTGCATTGCAATAGTTTAAAGTGATCATATAAAACACAACTAATTAATGCAGACACTATATGCTAATAGATGAAGAGGCGATGAAGCAGTGTTCTAAGCAGACCGGATGACATGCAGCAGATTACATGTCATAAGAGACTTGACACTTGACTTGGACTTACAAGAAATGACTTGTGAGCATCTCTGCCTTGAGGAGCTTCTAGCCAGTGTGCAAGCCACTATTATATTTCACAGGTTAGCACCATTACATTGTACAAACACATTTACATGGCAAGGGCACTCTGTTGTGTTATAAAGTAAAAAACAACAACAAAAACAAAAAACTACCTCCGGCTGAGGAAGTTGAACACACGTGCACTGTACAAACAAACACGTGTTGGAATAGCTACCCATTTACACAATAGTATGAGAGTGCAACTAAGGTAGCACAGACTAACAGAACACCACCTCTTGATCTTAGAAACTCGGAAGTCTACTGTTGGGAAAGAACGGCCTTCCTCAGTCGAGTTTCTTCAACAAAATTAAGCCGAATCGATGGTTCCAGTTACAATAAAAATGATTTATATAAAAAGTATATTGAATCTTTTATTGCTCCTCTTCAACGGTTTCTTTACCAGTGCTGTAGTGTCCCGTTTCATTCTGAATCCCCCTCTTTATTGCACCTCACATTCCTGAGCGTATCCTCTTACGGCTTCACTGATCATTATCTGACTTCCAAATCACATAATACATCCTGTGCTTCTCTTTGCTCTACTCGCCTAGTACATTCAGGGTTATTCACTTGTTTGTACATTCAGGGTTATTCACTTGTTATCGTTGCATAATACATGTGTGCTTCTATTTGCTCTACTCACCTAGGTTATTCACTTGTTATAGTTGCATAATACATTCTATGTTCTTTACCTGATCTAATTGATTAATACATTCAGTGATATTTATGTGATCTAATGTACTATTACATTCAATGTTACTTCTTTGGCTTGACCTTTTAACATGTAAACACATTGTAACACATTGTAATACATTGTAATTGTGTTATCACTAGGAGCGCTATTAAGTCTAGTTTTCGCACTGAACATACTCATTTTACTTTCAGAGTAAGAATTTAATAACCAAATGTCCCAGCTTTACATTTCACTGCCTCATAGACTCTGATAGTGTTGTCCTCAAATAAGTCACAACGTGAATTCAAGACTTTACTTAACCTCGATAGCATACACCAGCTTTAATCGATCCACTGTGAGTGAACAGGCTACTGAAATAATCTCAAGCAGCACTACTCTCCTGAATAATAGGAGTGAAAACTATGTCCCGTCACTGATTCAGTACGTTGATGTCAGACAGAAGCTTTGATGTGCCGTTTGTGTATGATCTTATGCACATGCGGGGGTTCTCTGCTGAGCTTTTCATTGTATCTGTTCCTGCCTGTAATAATCACTTAACAATCACTTCCACAATGGTCTAGTTGTGCTGACGGAGTAAATGCATTGTTTGAGCGCAGCCAGGCTCCATATGGATCTGTTTTATGACACTGATCCAAGCAGAAGATGATGATTATCATAAAAGTTTAAGCTCTGACAGCTGAGGTAACAAAAAAGAATGAAAAAGAAGAGCTATTCCACTGAACAACTTAAGACAAATGATGTGTTGGGATAATGTAAAAGAAAGAGTCAATGCCATTAGTCTGGCCTGTGCTTTTAATAGCTCTGCCTGCCACCTTCCCTCTTCATCAGTTAAGGGGCTGTGATTCTATTAATTATTTCCTGCACACAGTAAATGAGTAACGGTGCTACGTCTTTATCTCCAGGGGGAAGGAGTTTGGTCATGATGTAGACTTTATCGTGACCACACCTGAGCTGGGGAGGGAGGAGAGTCTGCTACCCGAAGTCATTGATGGACTGAAAAAGCAAGTGAGTATGTTGTTTCCTTTCTTTTATTTGCAATTAATGGAAGTAGTAAGGTTGATCAACCTTTGTGTATGAAATTATTAGAATGTAAATAAGCAAATCTAATTGGTAGCTACTACTAAATCCAAATCATTGAACTAAAAAACAACAACTGCTGTGTGGGTTTATTACAGGATACGGTAAAAAGAATGAACACCACTTCATTAGGAGTTCAGAACACTGTTTGAACACTTTGCATTTAAAGATACATTATTGAGACTGGTTCTGAGTTTCAAAGAAGGGAAACTTTGAGGTCAATCCGGCCACACGCGTTTCCAGTGATTTCTTGGACATTTACAGATACATTAGTTAGTTATTATGTAGGATTCATAATTAGAGGCCGATTTTCCAACGCATGAATACCACTAACTCTGACACACATTGTTATCAAATTACATTAACAAGGTGTAACCCTAACCCGTGCATTAATGGTTTAACTTCCTTTTGAAGGTCGCTTTTGATTGGAGGTACTAATGATTCCCAGCAACTGATTTACACATTACAGTTGCTTCAAATGTCAAGATTTCATGGTGAAACCATACTCAACAAATCACCAGCTCCAAACTAGCTAATAGTTACTAAAAAGTACAGACAGACATACTTTATGAATAGCTGGTGCAACCCAAGTTGTGTATATGCACTAATAACACGATTAAAAACGTAATTCATTTTTGAGCCAATCTGTCATTTCTTGTCCGGATAAACATGTAAGTTACAATACTTCTTGCCCTAAAGTCACAGTGAAACAGAAGTTACAGCGTCTTTATCTTCTGTACTGTGAGTATAGAGCGCCTCAGGAAAGCCACCTAAAACCCAATAAGGAATCAGCATTTTTGCACTTCCTGTTCCCTGGTCTCAAGGTCAAGTTTGAATGGGTTTTTGGTTAGATGCAGGAAATAAGGTCTGTGGTTAACACTAGTTTACGAGATATAAACTATATCAGTAATTACCCCTCTTGTGTATTTTGTAGCTTTTAAACAACTAACAATCGGCTAAATGTACAGCTACAGAAGTGATTTAAAGCAAATCCTTTGCATTTGATTGACCCGTGACAAAGTGGGCGGGCTTAGAATGAATTACGGAGCTACAGGACGGTGGCTCCACACACACACACACATCTCCCTTTTGGCTAAACGTTGCAGATTGATTGATGGGTGGATGTCATGATATTATTTGTTGGTACAGGCTCTCGCAAGGGCCTGTAATTTTGTTTTACAAGAAGAGAAGATGATTGGATATTTATGGAAAAATATGATAAATTAGTTTTTTTGTGCAAATGTTTAAAAGTAGGTGCACAATAAGACAACATAACCTAAAGGGTTAAAAAGGCATTTTTCATTTGATCGCCACCCTAAGGACATATCTCTGACGGTATGTTTCGATAATAAGGCATCGAACGGAATGGGTCACATTTCCATCATTCATACATTTCCTTTGAGACTTACAGCAGACTTTCTATCAAAGTCAGGGAGAAAAGTTGTCCGAGGTTATGATTCAGACGCCTTTAATGGAACGAGGTGAGTGAATCAGGTAAAAGAAAAATGGTACAATTCAGCAAGTCACTGAAAGAACCTTTGGATGGGCTTTCAAAGCCTTAGAGGCCCATTAATGGAAAATGTATCTCTCGGTGAAGAAAGGAGGACAGAAAAGGAGAGGATGGATGCAAAGGAAAAACAGACAGATGGCGTCTGATGAAAGCAGAGGGAAAGCGTGAGCAGTGAGAAAAATGTCAACACACTGAGTGGTGGACAATGTTAAAGGCAGCTCATGTTTACTTGTAACGGTTGAATTATTGGCTGCACTCAAATGTTGACAATTATTTGCCGCTAATATCGCAGTAATGTGACAAAAACATCAACGCGCTCCAGAAGTGTCCGATTAAAACCCAGTGCATGGGAAAACACTTACCTAATTACAATAAACCGAGGTCTTAATCACAATCGTGCAAACATGGTGTCCATTTTTACACCCACCAGATTTCACCTCGCCCAGCCTTCTGGCTTTACAGGAGGAGATGACAACGGGAATTTTAATATCGGCACCGTTTGCATTTCAGCGAAAGGAAAAAAAAATCTGACGTTTTAAAAAAGATCTGTCCTATGCGAGAGGAGGAAATAGCCAAGTCACTTTAACGACTGCACGTTCCGTTCCACGGACATCGATTGGATTGGTGCAGTAAGATAACTGGCCAGCATTCTTTTCTCTCTTTGAAGCTGAAGTAGATAGCACAATATTTATCACATCCTATGTAACCCAGGTTGGAGGAAACTATCTAAAGGAGCTAAGTGTCTAATAGGATAAATTATGGAAATGATGACATTTTCAACGAACAAGGATGCTAAAATGCATCGTGATTGGTCGGCTGGCGTACAGCAGCAGGACGTGTTTGTGGTTACGCATAGAAGACAAAAGCCTCATCTGCTCTATTTCTGTATTGAGGGTGAGCAGGCTGGAGAATAAGATAGGCTTCAACTTACTTGCTTGCTTGATGTGCATGGCCAGTTTTTCTTTTCCTCCCTGTCAAAATGTCTTTTCTTTTTTCTTTTGTTACATTACATTGCTTGAATTTTTTTTTTATTATTGTATTTTTTTCTCATCTCAACATTTTGAAAGGCACAGGTGGAACTAATAACATTACCGATGGTTTTCAGTAATTACTGCAATGCAATGCGGCAAACGAGTTACACCCGTGTTTGTCTGAGTATCTATTCTATAGTTTCACTCATCATTACAATTGGTTATCTGAAAATGCATTGACACAAACCAGAGCAGT